>NC_090647.1:558910371-559147871 GCF_040937935.1 Hyperolius riggenbachi
CTTAAAGGGATCCTGAGCAGAGGAATAAAATGGAAATATGAACTTACCTGGGGCTTCCTCCAGCCCACCATAGCCCACAAGGTCCCTCAGCCTCCTCTGGGCCTCCTCCGTGGTCCCGCTGGCAGCTCCATTAGGTGCGCAACCTTGGCTGAAGTTGTGCGCAACTGAGCCGTGTCCTGTGCATGCAAAGTTCTTGAAAGACTGAACTGCGCATGCGCAGGAGGCTTATGACAACAGGTGCATGATTGAGCCAGGTGCGAGCTCAGGCAGGGTCACCTAATGGAACCACCAGCGGTACCACAGAGGGCACCCAGATGACGCCGTGGGAACTCGTGGGCTGCAGGGGGCTGGAGGAAACCTAAGGTAAGTTTAGAATTTAATTGTATTCCTCTGCTCGGGGGCCCTTTTAATGCGTTACATGCATTTAGTGCATTTGCGTTGCATCCCATTTAGGCAGATGAGATGCATTGCGATACAACTCCTTAAAGTTTCAAAAGCTTGCAAGGAAATCTTGTACAGCTCATCATTAAATGTGTTCCCTAAACAACTTCTGTCTTCTGATTCTCTCCATGACTAACAACGGAATCACACGTAACTCAAATTTCCTTCACGAGCTTTCCTCTGCTGGAAATAATGGATGACGTCAAGTTTAGCGCAGGGCTCATTATCTGTGGAAATGTTTAATGGGCGGAACTCATCTGACCAAAAAATCAATTTCTATGGGTCCTTCTTCAAAGTTGGTGAAAAAGAACAGAGAAATTTGTTCTAAAGATGGACAACCCTGATAGGATGACCAGTCAAATGACAGATATAATGCTGGGAATACGCGGTTTGTTTCTGGCGCTTAATTCTCCTCTCGATCGTTTCTGCCGCTCATTCTCTTATCTTCCGCTCGTTCTTCGTATCTTTTTCCATTCACTTCTATCAGAAATTGAGCGGCGAAGGGATTGAAAGGGAGATCGGACATGTCGGAAATTATCTATCAAACCATCTCATCACCTCAAAAACAAACCGTGTATTCCCAGCATTAGATACATGACCTGCCAGGATGACTAGCTGCCATTCAAATGATAGATATAAGATACTTCACCTGACAGGATGACTAGCTGCCAATCCAATGATAGATATAAGATACACGGCCTGACAGGATGACCAGCTGCCAATCATATGATAGATATACAGTGTTCTCCCCAGAATTTTTTTTCAGCCGGGTGGCATGAAATAGTAGCCGGGTGGCATGAAAAAGTAGCCGGGTGGGGCGAGTTGAAAATGCAGGGCAACTGTGCTTACAGCATAGGAATAGGTGAGGAGGTGAGCCGATGACAGCCGGGTGGTCACAAAATCTAGCCGGGTGGAGCACCCGGCTAAAAGAGCCTGGGGAGAACACTGGATATAAGATACACGGCCTGACAGGATGACCAGCTGCCAATCAGATGATAGATATAAGATACACGGCCTGACAGGACGACTAGCTGCCAATCCAATGATAGAGATAAGATACACGGCCTGACAGGATGACTAGCTGCCAATCAGATGATAGATATAAGATACACGGCCTGACAGGATGACCAGCTGCCAATCCAATGATAGAGATAAGATACACGGCCTGACAGGATGACTAGCTGCCAATCAGATGATAGATATAAGATACACGACCTAACAGGATGACTAGCTGCCAATCAGATGATAGATATAAGATACACGACCTGACAGGATGACTAGCTGCCATTCAAATGATAGAGATAAGATACAGGACCTGACAGGATGACCAGCTGCCAATCAGATGATAGATATAAGATACACGACCTGACAGGATGACTAGCTGCCATTCAAATGATAGAGATAAGATACAGGACCTGACAGGATGACCAGCTGCCAATCAGATGATAGATATAAGATACACGGCCTGACAGGATGACTAGCTGCCAATCAGATGATAGAGATAAGATACACGACCTGACAGGATGACCAGCTGCCAATCAGATGATAGAGATAAGATACACGGCCTGACAGGATGACCAGCTGCCAATCAGATGATAGAGATAAGAAACACAACCTGACAGGATGACTAGCTGCCAATCAGATGATAGATATAAGATACACGACCTGACAGGATGACCAGCTGCCAATCAAATGACAGATATAAGATACACGGCCTGACAGGATGACTAGCTGCCAATCAGATGATAGATATAAGATACACGGCCTGACAGGATGACCAGCTGCCAATCAAATGACAGATATAAGATACACGGCCTGACAGGATGACCAGCTGCCAATCAGATGATAGATATAAGATACACGGCCTGACAGGATGACCAGCTGCCAATCAAATGACAGATATAAGATACACGGCCTGACAGGATGACCAGCTGCCAATCAGATGATAGATATAAGATACACGGCCTGACAGGACGACTAGCTGCCAATCAGATGATAGATATAAGATACACGGCCTGACAGGACGACTAGCTGCCAATCAGATGATAGATATAAGATACACGGCCTGACAGGATGACTAGCTGCCAATCAGATGATAGATATAAGATACACGGCCTGACAGGACGACTAGCTGCCAATCAGATGATAGATATAAGATACACGGCCTGACAGGATGAGTAGCTGCCAATCCAATGATAGAGATAAGATACACGGCCTGACAGGATGAGTAGCTGCCAATCAAATGATAGAGATAAGATACACGACCTGACAGGACGACTAGCTGCCAATCATATGATAGAGATAAGATACACGGCCTGACAGGATGACTAGCTGCCAATCAAATGACAGATACACGGCCTGACAGGATGACTAGCTGCCAATCCAATGATAGATATAAGGTACATGGCCTGACAGGATGACCAGCTGCCAATCAAATGACAGATATAAGATACACGGCCTGACAGGATGACCAGCTGCCAATCAAATGACAGATATAAGATACACGACCTGACAGGATGACTAGCTGCCAATCAAATGATAGAGATAAGATACAGGACCTGACAGGATGAGTAGCTGCCAATCAAATGATAGAGATAAGATACAGGACCTGACAGGATGACTAGCTGCCAATCCAATGACAGATATAAGATACACGACCTGACAGGATGACTAGCTGCCAATCAAATGATAGAGATAAGATACTTCACCTGACAGGATGACTAGCTGCCAATCAGATGATAGATAGATATGAGGTACACCGTGGGGTGTGTCTGGCAGCCATTTTCCACTATAGCTTGTTTTTATGACCCTTATAGATTTGCAGCGTCATGGTAATTTATTGTCACAGTGTACAGCTAAACATTTATTTGTACAAGCGAGACTTCTATATTTAAATAAGAACTCATCCTAGCACCATATGGCAGGGTGGGCGGAGGGGTGCCAGTTATACTTAGCTGACAGGAAACCTGCTGAATCCACACTGGTGACATGACAAGGGCTGTTGAGCACACTTTGTGGCTTTTCGCATTCCCAGTTAGACAGTCGATGTCAGGGCAGGAACCCACTAGAGCGATTTTCTGAGCGTTTAGGGAGCGATTCAAAACGCTCACGATTTCCCTAAACCCTCAGCTAATGTTAATGGATGGGCCAAATTCCACTGGAATGATTGCGATTACCAAAATCGCAAACGCAGGACATGCAGCATTTTTAGCGATTAACGTTTAGCGTTTCTGCAATGTAAAGTATACAAACGCTAGAGTAATCGCTCGTCAAAACCTACACAGATCGATTTTGCTAGCGTTTTGAAATTACGGCACACTGTAAAAAAAATTAAAATTAATTGAAAGGACCAATCAGAGTTAAAAACGCTAATCGCTACGCAATCGCTGGCAAAACGCTTCCACTTTTTAAAATCGCCAGAAAACACTCCGATTACAAAACGCTAGCGATTCTGATTAGCGATAGCGATTTGTAGTGGGTTCCAGGCCTAAAGCAGGATTGTCTGCCACAAAATCAAATTCCATTTACCCACTGCTCTGGGTTTTATATGTAGTCTGCATGCAGTCTGTATCGCAAGCATTCCAATATAATCATAAATGTTTCTGCTGTAATTAATCGTATCTCAGTCAGCCTGGCTCTATTCTCGTACATTGCCAAGGAGAGGGAACCTTGTTATCTTCCCTCCCACATTCCTGCTCCTCACTGATTGGCTGAGGGCAGTTCAGTGAGACATGAGACTGAGAAGGGAAATACACCTCACCCCTCTGCAAAAGCTGCTGAAATAAGACCTATGCTGTGCTCAGGTGTGTTTACAGTGTTTACAAAGCAAGCTAGATATGACAGTGCAGTTTCAAAATCGAAATGCTGCAGTGAGAACCCCCTCATAGGGTGACACTGCTGTAGCGAGCGCAATCGCTCACTGTGTGAACCAACCCTGAATGTGTTACTGTAATAATGCATGCTGTGTTTGTATAAGTGGTTAGTTCCCGGTATTCATGCCTCTCTCCTTCTTCCCTCTCAGGACTGGCGTGCCGTTTAACTTCAGCACCTCCCCGTCCCAGCCGCAGGTGAGCTCTCCCAGCCATGTGCTGCCCGCTTATCTACCTCCTGTGTTTACCTTCTGGGCGGACGATTTGTGGAAAGTGACAGGCTGCTTTTTATACACGTATGATTCAGCCAGGGCCACATGGGAATTATACAAAGCTAAATAAAATATTGCCGTGTCCTGAGCAAATAAAGCCTTCTCAGGCAAAGGTATCACAGCAGAAAAAAAAGCTGTCTAAGGGCCAGTGCGCACTAAAAAGTGCTAGTGTAATCGTAAACGCTCAGCCATTTTTGAAGTGATTTTTCTAAGTGATTCTAGGCATGTGCAGAGCGATTTTCTTATCCAACCTTAACGATTTTTGGAGCGTTTTTATGTAGCATTTTTATGTTTTGCTTCAGTGGACCTGTAACTGAACAGCTTCTATCACAAAAACGTTTGAAAATTTCTCTGATCTGGCGATTTTCAGAGCGATTTTCCACTTTCCTATACGTTACATTGAGGCTGAATCGCCTCAGAAATCAGCAGAAATGCTGCAGGACCCGCGTTTGGGGAAAAAATGAATTTCTCTGGTTTGCACCATCACATTCACATTCATTAGCCAAGCACTTTTCAAAGCGCTAGTGTGTTTAAAAACGCTCAGAACCGCTCTTTATGTGCACTGGCCCAGAGGGCTCTTTCACACGAGCTGATTTCTGGCGTTTTAACGCAAAGTCAATACTTTGCGTTAACCAAGGTAAAATGAAAGAACATCGACTTTCATTTTACTTTTTACGCCCAACACTGCGTTTGGGTGCGTTGGGTTTCAATGCACCTGGGGGCTTTTAATCGTCCGATGCAGGCATTTTCCCGTCGGGTGAATTATAACTACCGCCGCTACTCAGCGTCGCACCGCAACATTCCAGCGTGCACGCCGCAGATCATAACGCTTGCAGGAAATTGGCTCCTGCAAGCGTTATGTAATATGAAAGAAGCCTGAGGCCTGCATTCAATACATGTTACCTCCTAGGTTGTACTTTCACACTTTATCAATAAAATGTCTTTTAACTGCTTCCAGACGTTGGTAATTGAAATCTATGCCCTGTATGAAATCTGTTGTCCCTGCCATGGCGTAGATTTTAATTACCGCGCTGCACGCTTTCACCTGTCACACTGCTCTCCCGCCACTGCAGCCCACTCACTTTGCCGTTGCTATGACAGCAGAGCTCCGTGAGGTGGTCAGGTGCAGATTTCATTGGTTCCTGACCCTGTGATCACTGTGAGCCAATCACAGCCAATCACAGTGACCACAGGGTCAGGAGCCAATAATATCGACACCTGACTGCCTCACGGAGCTCTGCTGTCATACAGACAGCAGGACGAGTGTGCTTCAGTGCCGGGAGAGCGGTTTGATCAGCAGGAGTTACGGGTCCGTGCGGTGTGATGTCGGTGAGCACTGCTTTGTAACAGAAAGTCTCTGCTCCTTAACCCCCTTGGCGGTAGGGTTCTTTCTGGATTTTAGGGCCTAAAAGCGATGTAGTTTTTTTTTGCATGCTTTTAGACTCTAAAACTGGGAAAAAATCATGCTGCTAGGGAGATCTGCAACAGCCTAACATTCACTCACCTCCCTGGGATCCAGCGCTGCAGTTCTCTCCTCATCCTCCGGGTGGCGCTGTAACCCTGTAGTGAGATTGCCATCTGTTGTCATGACGACAGGTGGCGATCTTACCAGAGGGATGCAAAGCCTCTATGGACAGGAAGGAGAATGGCTGCCGACGTCGGGATCCTCCAGGAGGTGAGGGAACATGCCCGCTTCGCGCATTGTTCTGCACAGTGTTGCCGGCAGCTACAACGAGTCCAGCTCGGGGTTACCGCTCCTGGCTTGTTTCTTCCACCCCAAGCTGGACTGGTGATTACCGCTGCGGAGGTTAAAGGACTTACGAGGCCAACGGAGGAAAGAAAGTTAATTACCTGCATCGTCGTTTCAGGCACGGAGGACGCCGTCCGCGCCCTCCGGGCCGATCCGCCGGGTCCCCCCGCTCATTATCCCCCCGTGCCGACTCCCGACCCCACGGCCCGGGTCAGGCTCTCCTTCCTTTCCAAAGATGGCCGCTTCCTCTGGCCGTGGCTGCGCAGCCCTAGGGCCAACCCCCCCATCCACGCTACGTAGCATGGATCGGGGGGGTTGCCCCTAGAGCTGCGCAGCTGCACTTGCGGCCAGGCGGACTGCGCAGCCACGGCCAGAGGAAGCGGCCATCTTTGGAGAGGCAGGAGAGCCCGACCCGGGTCGTGGGGTCGGGAGCCGGCCCGGGGGGATAATGAGCGGGGGGACCCGGCGGATCGGCACGGAGGGCGCGGACGGCGTCCTCCGTGCCTGAAACGACGATGCAGGTAATTAACTTTTTTTCCTCCGTTGGCCTCGTAAGTCCTTTAAGGGGCCAGAGACTGCTGGTACTGAATTGATTACAGTGTACCTGAGCCAAAGCTTGGGTCAAAAAGGAAATACCTAAGAATAGGGAAGACTCTGGATCCTCCGCTCCCCCTTTGCTGCTTGTGGACCCCCAAAGATTTCCCACAAGGGCTTGTAAGAAATCTGATCCGGCCCGTGCTCTGCTTCAAGCACGAGTGCACAGTACGTCAGATCCGCTCATGCACCAGCGGCGCCATGCTACTGTGCAGGTGCTGGGGCAGCACTGCCACACTCCTGCATGAGGAGGAGCACAGCCCGGATCTTATGGAGGGCCCCGGCGAGCGGCAGCAAGAGCTAGGAGGACACAGGAAGTCTCTATGGGATCCAGAAGCTTCCCTCTTCTTAAGTAAGTACTTCCTTTTTGAGCTGAGCTTCGGGTCGGGTTCACTTTAAAGTACCACTCCAGCGAAAAAAGTAAATAGTTTCAATCTGAGAGAACCGACAGATTTTGAGCGAATCCATCTCCTCATGGGGGATTCTCAGGGTTTTCTTTATTTTCAAAAGCATTTCCTGAACAGCAGTTTAACTGCCAAAATAGTAAGCTACCAGCCAGCCTCCCTAATCACTTGCACACTATAGACTTAGAAACTACCATTCAGGAAAAACTTTTGAAATCAAAGAAAAACCCCACACGAGGAGATGGACTAGCTCAAAACCTGTCAGTTCTGTCATGTTTTAACTGCCTACTTTTTTTCACAGGAGTGGTCCTTTAAGCCATCAGCAAACTATAAAATAATTTTGACAGCACTTTTTCACCTACCTTGTTGCTACTTCTTCAATTGCAGGGGGCTGGAAGTTATTTTAAAGGACAACTGTAGTGAGAGGGATATGGAGGCTGTCATATTTATTTCCTTTTAAACAATACAAGTTGCCTGGCCTATTTCAAGCTGGTCTATTTGGCTGCAGTAGTGTCTGAATAACACTAGAAACAAGCATGCAGTTAATCTTGCCAGATCTGACAATAATGTCAGGGACACCGGATCTGCTGCATGCTTGTTCAGGGTCTATAGGTACATACACACGTCTGATTTTCCCAAACGACCGGTCATTCGGACCTGTCGTTTGGACGTCAAATCGGGCGTGTGTACAAATGGTCATTCAGCTGATAACGCTGGTTTTGACGGATCCGCTTGGCGGGTCGGTCCAATTCAGTCTTATCAGCTGAACGATTGTTTGTACACACTCCCGATTTGACGTCCAAATGACCGCTCGTTTGGGAAAAATCAGACGTGTGTACGCACCTTACGACTTAAAGTATTTTAATCCCCATACACACACTCAACAGCTGTCTTTTATGCAGCACAATTATCAAACAACTTTTGTTGTGAAACAAGCTGAAACAACCCAAAAAAAGTTGCTTGCTATTGTTCACACAACGGATGAGACTGATAAGCCATCAATCCAACTGTTGTATTGATGGCTTATCAGTCTCATCAGTTGTGTGAACAATAGCAAGCAACTTTTTTTGGGTTGTATCAACTTGTTTTACAAGAAAAGTTGTTTGATAACTGTGCTGCATAAGGCTACTTTCACACCAGGACGTTGCGTTAGAGGGGGCGTTAAGGTCGCATAACGTCCCCCTAACTCAACGCCTGGTGGTGCTGGATCTGGACGTCAGAGTGAGCCGCGTTGTGCAGCTCAATTCTGGCGTCAGTGATGCCGTGATGCGCACTCTTGTGCGCATGCGGCATCACGTGGTCCCGCCGACCAATCGCCGCACAGAGCGGCTGCTCCAGGAAGTAAACACTGCACGTCATAACGTGCAGTGCATATTAATTAGCCATGTGCCTGGCCGCTCTCCGCTCCTCCCCAACATTACTGAGCATGTGCAAGCAGTCTAACGCGTCTCAGCCGCGTCCAAAGTACTGCATGCAGTACGTTGTCTTGTGACGCAGCGTTACAATGTAACGCAACGTCCGCACTGTGAACAGCCCAATGATTTTTCATTGCTGTGCGGTGGGCTGCGTTACAGGCTGCTCTAACGTGCGCCTGTAACGTCCCACTGTGAAAGCAGCCTAAAAGACAGCTGTTGAGCGTGTGTGTGGGACTTTAGAGGCAGAGGATCAGCAGGATAGCCAGGCAACTGGTATTTGTTAAAAGGAAATAAATATGTCAGCTTCTATATTCCTCTCGTTACAGTTGTCCTTTAACCACTTCCGGCAGTCTCTGCCCCCTTAAAGTGAATGGCAACCGCATTTAAAAAAAAAAGACAATTACTTACCCAAGGAGAAGGAAGGCTCTGGGTCCTATAGAGCCTTCTGGCTCCTCTCCTGGTCCCGTCGTTCCGCTGCTGGCTTGCCCGGTAGCAGTATCTGACTAAATTAGTCAAATACTGCTTTACCCGGCCGAAGGAGGCTTCAGAATTCTTCAGGGAGCCCGAGTGCTCCTGAAGAAGGGCGGCCCTGTACTGCGCCTGCGCAAGCACGCTCTCTTGCACGCTCACGCCTGTGCAGTATGGAGCTGCACGTCTTCGGGAGGACGCGGCTCCCGAAGACTTCCAAATACCCTTTCAGAGGGGGATTGAAACGGGGGGATCCAGCACAGGATAGAGGGCACCGAGAGAGGAGACGGAAGGCTCTATATGACCCAGTGCCTTCCCTCTCCTTAGGTAAGTATTTGCTTCATTTTTTTTTAAATGCGGTTCCCATTCACTTTAAGGACCAGAGAGAGCAGTCACGGTAAACCGCTGCCTCCCAACAAATCGTTGCACATACCCGCCTCTCTCACTGGTCACGACGCTGCCTCATTGCTGCAGGCTCCTCCCTCTGCCGTCTCTATGACGGCAGAGTGCTGTCAACCGGTCAGGAGCCACTTTCATTGGCTCCTTGTCTATCAGTGGGAGCCAATGTGATTGGCTCATCATGATCATGTGGTCTGGAGCCAATGAACCTGACCTGCTCACACAGCTCTGCCGTCTTATAGATGGCAGAGTGAGTGAATTGCGGCGGGTTCAGAGCAGCGAGATCGGCGGTATCGCCATGGACTCAGGGGTAAGATACAATTGCACTGATTTTTTTTCGTATTTGGGCTCTGTCTTTTGCTAGTGCCCAATTAACCCTCTGAGCACCACTATGCCTGTAATACACATTACAGTCTATGGTGAACCTAAACGGCACCCACACATCTGGCACTATTTTTACCCGTCTCGCCCGGCACCCCCTGCTGGGAGGATGTCAGAAGGCGGACCTGAAAGTCGCACCCGAGATGAGCACACGTCACTTATGGTCTCCTTGTGTCTCTGCAGTATTTCCTGTACACGTTCCCGGATGGGGTGGACTCTGTGGTGATCCAGGTGCGCTCGTCAGAAACCTTCCCCTGCACCGTGGTGTCCGTTCAGGATATTATGGTGAGTACTGCCTATTAACCATTTTTTCAGATGCTATTTTTTTCACAGATAAAGTCATTATTTACAGAGACATGCGGCAAATGATATTAACAATAGAACTTTCCCCTCCAGAGCCTCCTGGCCACGCCCCGCTCACTATGAGCTGCAGCCGCCTGAGCTGACTTGCTCAGTGGCCATAGTGTGGGAAGAGCTCTTTGATTCTGGTACTTTCAGCTCTTTGGAAAGCAGAAAATAATAAATCATGGGCCCAAGTGCTTTAAAAGTCCCATTCTCAACAGCGGACGTGGCTCCGAATCAGAAGCTCAACATATAATGGAAGAAAGGAGGGGGGGGGGGGGGGGTTGCAATTAACAGCATTAAAGGGGCACTATGGCGAAAAATTTTAACATTTTAAATATGTGCAAACACATACAAATAAGAAGTACGTTTTTTCCAGAGTAAAATGAGCCATAAATTACTTTTCTCCTATGTTTCTGTCACTTACAGTAGGTAGTAGAAATCTGACAGAAGCGACAGGTTTTGGACTAGTCCATCTCTTCATAGGGGATTCTCAGCAAGGCTTTTATTCTTTATAAAGATATTCTCTAAAAAGGATTTAAAGAGAAACTCCAACCAAGAATTTAACTTTATCCCAAACAGTAGCTGATACCCCCTTTTACATGAGAAATCTATTGCTTTTCACAAACAGACCATCAGGGGGCGCTGTATGACTGATATTGTGGTGAAACCCCTCCCACGAGAAGCTCTGAGGACCGAGGTACTCTTGGCAGTTTCCTGTCTGTGAATCTTGTTGCATTGTGGGAAATAGCTGTTTACAGCTGTTTCCAACTGCCAAAACAGCAATCAGCAGCTACATAACCTGCCCATAGTAAAAATGTCACCATGTAATAAATGTCAGAATGTAAATCGGGGAGAGAAACATTTTTACAATGAGCAAACACTGACTAAATCATTTATACATAATTATTGTAAAAATGAAGCACTTTTTTATTACATTATTTTCACTGGAGTTCCTCTTTAAACAATGATGCTGTCCAGCCTCCCAGCTCGCTACACAGTTTTTTGGCAGTTGGACAGGGCAACTGCCATTCACTAAGTGCTTTTGGAAATAAATAAATCCCTGAGAATCCCCTCTGAAGAGATGGACTAGTCCAATACCTGTCACTTCTGTCAGATTTCTACTACCTGCTGTAAGTGACAGCAACATAGGAAAAAAGTAATTTATGGCTCATTTTACTCTGGAAAAAACATAATTCTTATTTGTCTATGTTTGCACATATATTACATTTTACAATATTTCGCCATAGTGCCCCTTTTCAAAGAAACCAGAGCTAAGGAAATATGAAAGTTTTATACATAGGTATGTATAAAACTTTTATGTTTGCTCAGCTCTGTTTCAGTTTAACCTGCTGAGCGGTCTGGACGAGCTCAGCTCGTCCATTACCGCCGGAGGCTGCCGCTCAGGCCCTGCTGGGCCGATTTTAATCAAATAAAGTGCAGCACACGCAGCCGGCACTTTGCCAGCCGCGTGTGCTGCCTGATCGCCGCCGCTCTGAGGCGATCCGCCGCAAGCAGCGGTGAAAGAGGGTCCCCCCAGCCGCCTGAGCCCAGCGTAGCCGGAACAAAAAGTTCCGGCCAGCGCTAAGGGCTGGATCGGAGGCGGCTGACGTCAGGACGTCGGCTGACATCCATGACGTCACTCCGCTCGTCGCTATGGCGACGATCTAAGCAAAACAAGGAAGGCCGCTCATTGCGGCCTTCCTTGTTTATTCTGGGCGCCGGAGGCGATCGGAAGAACGCCTCCGGAGCGCCCTCTAGCGGGCTTTCATGCAGCCAACTTTCAGTTGGCTGCATGAAATAGTTTTTTTTTTATTTAAAAAAAACCCTCCCGCAGCTGCCCTGGCGATCTTAATAGAACGCCAGGGTGGTTAAGAAAATAGGCCTAAAGTTTAGTTTTTTTAAATATGGGGAGGCTTTCTTAGTGCAAGCTAGAAGGGTGGGAGAAAAAGAAATATCTGCGGAAATTTCCTTTAAGGGAAACTGAGGTGAGAGACTTATGGAGCCTAACCTATTTATTCCCTTTTAAACTATGCATATTCCCTGGCTGTTCTGCTGATCCTCTGCCTCTAATACTTTTAGCCATAGACCCTGAACAAGCATGCAGATCACATGTTTGACCGAAGTGTGACTGCATTTGCTGCATGCTTGTTTCAAGTGTGTGATTCAGAAACTACTGCAGCCAAAGAGATCAGCAGGACTGCCAGGAAACTGGTATTGTTTTAAAGAAAATAATTATGGCAGCCTTCATATTTCTCTCACCTAGGGTTCCTTTTAAGCCTGTTGCTAAAATGCGCTTCCGCGCATGCACGTTGAGTAAAACTGCGGCGGGTTCTTTAAAAGCACGGAGGGAATGGGCTGCTCCTGATTGTGATCGGTTTCAGGCTGAAATCGGTTCACAATCTGTTTGCAGTAAAGGTAGCCATACGATCCCTCTCTTATCAGATTCGATCACAGCAGAGAGGGATCTATCTGTTGGTCGGATCTGATGGCAAATCGACCAGTGTATGGCTACCTTTACAGTGATAACCTCAAACCCACCCCATCTGCACAACTGTGTCTTTCAGGAAGTCTCCACGCATGAATAATTATGCGGCGTATGGTACGCCGCGGGTCGGCTAGTACATAATAATCAAGGAGACAAGTACTGCAACTGATAACAACGTAAGGCCTGGAACCCACTGCAAAACGCAATCGCTAATCGCAATAGCTAGCGTTTTGTATGAGCAGTTTGTAAGTGATTTCATGAGCATTTTAGGGAGCGTTTTCAAAAAGTGTATCAATTTGGAAACTGTATAGGGGTTGGAGGGGGGCCATTAGACACCAGGGAACTGTATAGGGGTTGGAGGGGGGCCATTAGACACCAGGGAACTGTATAGGGGTTGGAGGGGGCCATTAGACACCTGGGGACATTAATTATAATGGAGGAAGGTGGCCAGTAGACATTGAGGTTGGCTAGGTCCCAGTTTACAATGCCAGCCCACTTTGTATTTGAGTTTGACACCTGTGAGATAAATGATTTTGCTGATGTCCTGGTGTTTCCATGTGATTGTAAAATGCGTTGAAATCGCGTTTAGTGGAAAACAGCCCTCTGTGTTTGCAATTTCCCAGCCTAAATATGCCTGTATTGTAGACTTTTCATGTTTACAGCTTGATAAGGTTTGTTACTTTTGTGTACCTTCCTCGTAAACTGCAAGTTTAAAGTCAGACATAAATACTGTATATAGAAATGCAAGCGTATAAAAATGTCACCACCCATAAAACAGATTATTCGGAGCTAAAGTAGCTGTCGGGGGTTCTTTTTGCTTGAAAATCGTCCTGTTTACCTAATGTAAATGGGAAAAAGAGATTTAAAGTGTACCAGAGTGTGAATAATAGAAAGAATCAATACTTACCCGGGGCTTCCTCCAGCCCCATAAGCACGAGTCCCTCGCCGTCCTCCTGTGGTCTGCTGTTCAGCCGCGATCAGCCCCGGTAACAGCTCAGTTTTTGTGCAGTCATGTAGCTGTGATCTGATGATGACCCTGCTCTGCTCTGTCTTCCAGTGTCCCGTAGGCATGCTGGGAATTGTAGTTTCTGTGCACTCTGCTCTGTCCTCCAGTGTCCCGTAGGCATGCTGGGAGTTGTAGTTTCTGTGCACTCTGCTCTGTCCCCCAGTGCCCCGTAGGCATGCTGGGAGTTGTAGTTTCTGTGCACTCTGCTCTGTCCCCCAGTGACCCGTAGGCATGCTGGGAGTTGTAGTTCCCGTGCAGACATGGAGCTGTGATCTGATGATGACCCCCGCTGTGCTCTGTCTTCCAGTGTCCCGTAGGCATGCTGGGAGGTGTAGTTTCTGTGCACTCTGCTCTGTCCCCCAGTGACCCGTAGGCATGCTGGGAGGTGTAGTTTCTGTGCACTCTGCTCTGTCCCCCAGTGTCCCATAGGGATGCTGGGAGGTGTAGTTTCTGTGCACTCTGCTCTGTCCCCCAGTGACCCGTAGGCATGCTGGGAGTTGTAGTTTCCGTGCAGGCATGGAGCTGTGATCTGATGATAACTCTGCTCTGCTCTGTCTTCCAGTGTCCCGTCTATGATCTGGACCACAACGTGGAGTTTAATGGCATCTACCAGTCTATGACTAAGAAAGCCGCCATCACCATCCAGGTACGTCCCTCACTGATGACTCTACAGGCCATGGAGGTTCACGGCTGCCAGTACAGAGGCGTGGCAGATTCCAGTACAGAGGCGTGGCAGATGCCAGTACAGAGGCGTGGCAGATGCCAGTACAGAGGCGTGGCAGATGCCAGTACAGAGGCGTGGCAGATGCCAGTACAGAGGCGTGGCAGATGCCAGTACAGAAGTGTGGCAGATGCCAGTACAGAGGCGTGGCAGATGCCACAGTCAGCAGGCCCACACTCCATCATTGTGTACATGCTACAAATGATCCAACAGCCATCTCCGGTTTCTGCAAGTGGTCAGCGACATGCTATCCTGAACCCCAAAAATAATCTTGACACTAACCACTTGACACTAACGATCCAATTTCTAGCAAAAAATTGTTAGAGCGATCAGATAATTCTGAAGTGAAATATCGTAATACATCGTTTACTACACCAGCAACGAACCAATCTTTGCTTCCTATCTATCAAAACCGACAAGAAAATCCAAATTTTGGTTTGAAGAAAATCCAATCGGACAACGTTTTTATAATCGTTCATAATCAATTGTGCCCATCAACAGAGATTATTTACAACCATTCCGATGACATCCGATAAGAATTATCTGATCGCTCGAACAATTTTTTGATAGAAATTGGATTGTTAATGGCCACCTTTAAACCTTACACTGATCTCCTGAGCTCTTCTTAATTCATACACTGATCCTGACACTATTCTTATTTCTTAACACTAACCCTAACACTTTCCTTAACCTATGTTCTAAACCCTATAGTAACTTTAGCCCTGCAACAAACCCTGACACTTTTCGTATCTCTTACATGAACTTTAACTAAATATACTAACCCTGACAATGTAATTTACCCATACGCTATTTGTCATTGTCCTTTACTTATACACTAACGCTTAAACTATTGAACAGAGTAACCAAGCAGCTCGGGGTGACCCAAACCACTAGTGGCGCTCTTCTGAAACATTTGGCTCACAATCCTTATTTACGTATTGCTTTTTATTGAGGGAAGGAATTATTAGTGATGCCGCATTAGAGCAAATGTTTGATATGCAGCTCAGTAGTGTTATTACATCTGTGGCTAATGATCTTTCATGCTTTTACCACAGAGGAAAGATTTCCCTAAAGGGCAGTTCTACATCGTGTTTGTCATCAAACCAGAAGACTACGCCTGCGGTGGTTCCGTTCCAGCTGCTGTTATAGGTAAGAGGCTGCCCTCTGCTGGCCAAGCCAAGGAACTGCACTTACACTACGGCCCATGCAAACCCCAATTTGAACAAAGGAAAGTCTTGTTTATTATTGCAGACAGGGCCGGTTCTAGACTTCTTACCACCTGAAGCTGCTGTTATAGGTAAGAGGCTGCCCTCTGCTGGCCAAGCCAAGGAACTGCACTTACACTACGGTCCATGCAAACCCCAATTTGAACAAAGGAAAGTCTTGTTGATTATTGCAGACAGGGCCGGTTCTAGACTTCTTACCACCTGAAGCAAACTTGTGAAGATGCCGCCCCCCCCTCCCCCCATAGCTAGTATAATTTCCCCCAGTATAGGTAGCCTGGAGGGGGCAGCAGCCAGTAAGTGCGACAGCAGTGGGGAGGGCGATCGTATTTTCCTCCCTCACCTCGGTCCCCACTGTCCGCAGCGTGTTATGCAGCACTAGAACTTCCAGGAGATGAGTCATGGCTTCCCCGCCCGCTGCCTGATAATTTTACACTCCGGTAATAACTGGAGGGGGAGCGCAGACTGGGAGACCCAGGTGAGGGAGGAGAGGTAGGACCCCCCTCCCCACTGCTTTGCCACTGCCCCCCTTCCTGGCTGCTACCACCTCCAGCTCGGCAACCCCCCCCCCCCACCCCACCCACGGCCAGGCGAGCACCGCTCCCCCACTTCCGCCACCTGAGGAAACTGCCTCACCCCGCCTCATGTAGCACCTACACTCCTCACAATTGAAACTTGAAAATCATTGAGGCGTATACGTATTGTTCTGCCGCCAGTGAGCTGGGCGCAGGCTGAGCCGAGGGACGGCTCTCCCTGCTGCTGCTAAACTCCCTGGCGGTGATAAATACCATTCCCCCTGCGAGACGTCGCAATTCAGACGGAGATGTAATTTGGGGTCCGGCTATTGCTGGACTCCCAATTACACTAGTGCTATAGCGGCGCCCTGCTTTGGCACTGAAACCACCTGCTTTGATCGCGGCCCCTTTCACATGTATTGCTTATGTTCCCCATTGCCGTGGCCATTAGTCTCCGGGAGGCTTGCTACACTAGCCGCGGTGCGACACGGCATAAGCGGTTACGACGATGTACAGGCATCGCAGACTTTGAAGTGTGCTGCCAAGAGGTACACGTGGTAGAAGTGGCACACATTTGAATTGGAGACGGTGGCACCGCAACAATGTACGGTATATACTCGCATATAAGCCGACCCGTGTATAAGCAGAGGTACTTGGTTTCCTCTGAGAAACCAGGAAAAAGTGAATGACACAGTTGCCAGATGTGCCTCCAGTACAAGCCAACCCCCCTCCCCGTAGCCAGATGTGCCCCAAGGATCATACAGATGTGTCTCAAGACGCCACTAGATGGCGTCATAGATATGAGAGCGATTGCCACACAGGAAGAATCCCTGATCATTGCACCGCTGACATGCTGCTTGCACGCTCTGCTCAACAAGCTGGAGGACACAGGTATCTTGAGCAGTGCACTCTGCACCCCATGTTGTAGGGGATGGGGAGCACAGACACAGCAGGGAGCCAGCTGGTAAGAGATTACTAGTGCAAGATCCTTACACTCTTCTGCCAGTAACAAATCCTGCTCCGCCAACTGTTCTGCTCCACTGACTCACATATAAGCCCAGGGGGTAACTGTTCAGCACATTTTTTTTGCTGAAAAATTAGGCTTATTTGCAAGTATATACAGTATTTAGATTGTTGCTGTAGCGAGCATGTGTTGATAAGCCCGGAAAGCAGGGATCACGTGACTGTTGGGGGGCGGAGCTTTGCATATCACCATGACGGCTCACTGTGCTGCGGGGTGATGTGCAAAGGGCAATGGTGCGGTGCGGCTGTCCTGCCCCGGACTCTCTTGCCGCAGGACAACCAGATGTGAAAGTTGTGGGGTAAGAGGCGCCCAGAGGTGTACAAAACTAGGTTAAAAACAACTAAAACGGAAAAAAGGAGAGCTGGCTTACCTCAATAATGTCAACTTCATGTAACAATGACGTTTATGAAGCTCAGGTAGTGCCTTATGTGGGTCCACTTCAGACCAAATGTAGCGCCAAAAACAATTAAATGGGAGGAGCTCAGCTCAGTAAAACATAAGTAACAAATGCATAAGTGTTTTACATGTGGATTATCGTAAACATCTAACGAATGTAGGAACCACAGATAAAAAATGTGTGTATTTGTAAAAAAATATATACGGGCTTTTTCACATCTAGGGCATCTTTGCCTTTTTTTAAGCGCCGGCGATTTTCAAAACCGCCCTAAAAGCGATTGAACAATGATTCCCTATGAGAGTGTTCACGTCGTTTCCGCTCCGCTCACCAAAGAGCTGCCTGGACCATTTTTGGGGCGATTTGCCTCAATGGAAGGTATAGGTAAATGGACATCAGGATGTAAAAATACCGAATCACTCTTCAAAAGCACTTAAAAAAGCGCTGTATTTAAAAGCGCGCAGGTAAGCGCCGGAGGCGCTAAAAAAAATTGTGCAGAAAATCGAAAACCGCTGGTTCCAGCGATTTTGATTTTAGATGTGAGCAAAGTCTAAGAAAATATTAAACTGCACTTTTTCTGTAGACAACAGCAGCAGCTTGTTAAGTCTTCATCAGGCCCACAAAAAGCAAAAAGTCTGATAAGCCCGCAGTCAATGTATGTATATAATAAAGGTCAAAAATCGACAACCAGCGTCAATGTACACCAATATGAGACCAGGCGTTCACTAGCAAAAGCAGGACATGGTGAACCCAGGGCACAATCTGGGCCCTGGATGCATGAAGGCCTTGCTGAAAGGGACTCTGAGCAGTGCAGAAACTATGGAAAGATCCATATCATTATAAAGCTCTCTTTCTCCTCTTTCCAATGATATATAAACCACCACCCTACGTCTTTTAGTTTTCGCTATTTTCGCGATTGAAATTGCCGCGGCCGCGATTTCGATCGCGAAAATAGAGAAAACTAAAAGGCGTAGGGCAACGATTTAGGGGTCGTCAGAAAGAGGAGAAAGAGAGCTTTAAAATGATATCCATCAAGCCATAGTTATATTGTATTACACAGGACGACACTTTCCCCAGTGTCAGCAGCTCCATTCTGCTGAATGGAGCTGCTGACTTTGACAAAAAGTCGCCCTGTGTAATACAATATAACTATGGCAAGATGGATATCATTTTAAAGCTCTCTTTCTCCTCTTTCTGACGACACCTAAACCGCCACCCTACGCCTTTTAGTTTTCTCTATTTTCGCGATCGAAATCGCGGCCGTGGCAATTTCTATCGCGAAAATAGCGAAAACTAAAAGGCGTAGGGTGGCGGTTTATATATCATTGGAAAGAGGAGAAAGAGAGCTTTAAAATGATGTGCATCTTTCCATAGTTTCTGCACTGCTCGGAGTCCCTTGAAACTGCACCACACCTCTCGCAACCTCAGCTCAGCAGGATCCATAAATTTGGTCACGCCCAGAGTGCACCTTAAAAGCTTTGGAGCCAGAGATTTCTGTCATGCTGCCCCTACCCTTTGGAACTCCCTACCACACCCAGTAAAGACAGCCCCATCCCTTAAGTTATTCAAATCCAGACTAAAAGCCACCTGTTTAGCCTGGCATTTCCGGACTAGAGCTCTTTCTCTGTACCACAATTTACTAATCAACCAATTGCTTGTCTGAGCCATGCTTATGCGCTTTGAGTCCTACGGGAGAAAATCGCTTTACAAATGTTGTTTGTAGTTGTTGTTGCTTTTGCTCATGTCTCCCTGGATGGTTGTTTGAGGATCAGTTCTGATTGTTTGAAGAAATATTTTTCCTGTTGGAAATATTATGCAGAATATTTATAATGCTATTTTGAATGAATAACTGTACTGAGGATCCTCCATGTTGTTTCTTCTACTTCTACAGGAACAGGAAATCACACCTGGAACCTGAAACGCAGGAAGGACCTCGAAGTCACCATCATCCCATCTATTAACAGTAAGCGGGTCAGACTTGCTGCACTGATTGGGCAAACCAAGTGTGACCTTCACTGCAGCCAATCAGATTTCAGATGTATGGATGTCAAATGCTTTCTGCTAAAAGCCAGGCCAGGTTCATACTTTTTTTCCCTGAAATCATCTGGAAATCCCCAAGCTGTCTATTTTTGAATGCCGGGGACACACTTGAAATGTGCGAAAATGCAAACATTTTTCTGGAATAGCTTTTCACTGCGTTTGAGTTTTTTCTGCATTTTGTGTGTGGTTTTGGTTTGAAATTTTTTGGAAATCTGACATATAAGCTGTATTCTAAGTTTTTGTCAGTATAAAGGAATCAGTGTGACGAAGGATTCATAGCCGAAAGCTTTCTGCTTTTCTTCTAAGTCAACCAATAAATAGTATCATCCTGATTCAAAACTTCTTGCTGGAATTGCCTTTGCTGAGTCTTAACGTCGTCCGGAACTCTAGCACAGGCCAGTAGTATGTATTTAGAGCAGGGGTCTTAAACTCAATTTATCTGGGGGCCGCAGGAGGCAAAGTCAGGATGAAGCTGGGGATTTCACACAAGGATGAAGCATAAGGGATTTCACACAAAAAAAACTCCTCAAATGTCATTATTAACAGTTTTAATTATTTCTTCTGAACATGAAGTGTCCTACCTTATAGTTCGCTTCAGTGCTCCCATTACAAGTAATCCTCTGTGTCCCCACCGCAAAACGAGGCCTGCAGAGCCCCCAAATCGCCCGTGGGGGGGCAATCCGCCGGCATTTCCTGGAAGGGGCAGAGCTTTCAGCTTCAGCTCTGCCCCTCCTGACGTCAATCGCAGCGCATCGCCGCCTCTGCCCGCCCCTCTCACTCTTCCTTCACAGAGAGGGGCAGGGAGAGGCGGCGATCCTGCAGCGATTGACGTCAGGAGGGGCAGAGCTACAGCCGGAAGCTCTGCCCCTCAGCGCAGTCGTGGATGTTTGCCCGGGGGATTTGGGGGCTCTGCAGCCCTCGTTTAGCGGCGGGGATGCGTCGGATTACTTGGGAGCACTGAAGCGAACTATAAGGTAAAATAGGCAAAAATAGTTCGCTTCAGTGTCTCTTTTGCTTTTGGCGGCGCGGGCCACAAAATATTGTATCGAGGGCCGCAAATGGCCCGCGGGCCGTGAGTTTGAGACCCCTGATTTAGAGAGTTTAGCCTGTCTAATTCCCCCTCATCTGTGACTAATCACCACTGTAATTTGATCTCTCAGCTCTGTCAGCACACGAATCTCAGCTGCCCTCGGCAGAGCAGCTAATTTGTAAACACGGTGTTAACCCTACGTTTGCTTCCATGAAAGCAGGAAGTAGACACACTGCAAATTTATTGCAGGATTTGTATCAGCTGTAACAGAGATGTTTCTTTTTAAAGGCTATTATGCTGCTGTGTATCTTTTAGAGCAGAGAGGAAGTTCTGAGTTCAGGTCCGCTTTAACCCCTGTGCGCTTTTGTGAATTCTGCCCGGATACTGGGTACCTGCATGCGAATTGCTCATGGCATGGAAAGATATACCGTAAGCTGGACACTGGCAGTCTTTTTCATGCAGCGAAAACCCCAACAAACGCAAATCAATCACAAAAGTGTCCTGCTTCATGTCTTTGTTATATTCCCTAATTGTTACCATTTTTTTTTTATATTTCATCTTAAAGAAAACCTGTAATGAAGACAAAGTCCTCTGGGAGGTACTTGCCTCATGAGGGAGAAGCCTCGGGGTCCTAACGAAGCTTCCCCCGTTCTTCTCTGTCCTTCCGTTGTTCAGCTGCAGCCCCCCGAAGTGCGGCGATGTAAATATTTACCTCCCGGGATACAGCGCAGGCGTACTAGCGGATCTTCCTTCGGGTAAGGCAGAAATAGCCGAACTCGATCGATCCGCTGCACTGAACAGGGACGAGTCCTTTGCACCTGCGCAGGAGAGCGGATATGATCAGGTTCGGCTATTTCCGCCTTACCCGAAGGAAGAGCTGCTACTCCACCTGCGCTGGATCCCGGCAAGGTAAATAAATCATAGAATAGAGACACCGAGAGCCCAATATAGTGTAGTATGTACTGTTATGTGGATATGACAAGTAAGTATCTATTTATACTCACAAACATGGGTTACCGTCCAGGCAACCACTCTATCAGCAGGTGAGGTCCACAGAGGTGCTGAGCTGTGCACCAGGCTTACTTGAGTTTTATGCTCCGTTTGTATTGCCTGATGAAGCAGGGGATGCCCGCGAAATGCGTTGCACTTTCTGGAGTATATAAACAAATGTTTGTTGTTTTGAATATACACAACACTCCTGTGTGTCGGCTTGGGGGAGGTAAGTCCACCTCTGCCTCCTCTCATTTTAAACATTTTAGAATATTTTATCCTTTTGGCGCCTCTGTCTGCTTATACAGTGAATAAAACCTTGCTTGTCAGGCTTGTCGGGGGAGGATTGCCGGAGACTTCGGGGGAGCCAGCGCTGGACTGCCTGCCGCTATAGGGGAGGGGGATGCCTCATTGGGACCCTTAGACTTCCCCCTAGGTGAGTACCCCCCCCCATGGGATTTTTTTTAGTACAAGTTTTCTTTAAGTTATTTTATTGCTGCCTGGTACACATTTTCAATTATGATTGGGCAATCACGGACAAATTTTACCCCCTCCATGTAGTATGAGGGTTTACCTACACTATCTGCTCCTAGTATTTCATATACGGTGACCCTCGTACTGCATGGAGGGGGTAACATTGGGTGACGAGGCAGGCAGTGTCTTCACAGATTTTGAATCGATTTCCTGCTGAAATCCATTCAAAATCTGTCTGCCGTGTGTGGGCAGCCAATAGATCCCTCTCTGATCAGATTCGATAAGAAAGGGATCTATCCGATGATCGATCTGCTGGCCATCTATAGTTGTATGACCACCTTTAGATTAATTAAAGAAATCTTAGCTTTGGAGCAGCTAGAGCTGAGATTTAGCATTAGATCTCAGCTCAGCTGTTGAATTTCACATCCTGATCTCGGTGCAATCACCATTGTGGAAACTGGACAGAGAGAGAGGTCAACAGTTTTCTTATAATTTTCTTGGATTGCTTTTTAAAGTGGTCTGAAACTCCGACATATCATTCAATAAGAATGTGTTTTCCTACTTTTTATTACTCATACAGTTATCATATTTGCTTTTGTGCACTCGTAATATTGTCCGTTTACAAGTTTCCAAAGTGTAGTTTATCTTGCTCTGAAACCTGCTCTTACATTTTATTCAAACTGCTTTTTATTATATCTTATATCTTCTAATTAGCTGTTCTGAGCTGTTTGTGTGCTTGAAGAACAGAGAGCTTCACAGAGAGCTCCTTTTCAGGTGTTACACTGTGTTTACACATGTGTATCAACATTGGAATGCAAACAAAGATACTGTTATCTCCAGTTTGGAGGCGGATTTGAAGCTGAATAGCAGGACAAAGTGCTTTGTGTAATCACTTCAGTGATGTTCTGCTAAAATACAATTTTGGGATAGTAGCTATGAGGAATCTTTTAGAGCAAAGTGGAAATGCTGACTTTCAGACCCCCCCCCCCCCCCAACACACACATACACAGAGAAATTGTGGAAAGTAACTCCGGTCTTGTCACTTCCCCTAGGCACGGTCTACCTGCACGCCACGCTGCTCTGCCTCCTCTTCTTCCTCATCTTCTATCTCGGGGCGTTCCTGGTGTTCTTCGTCCACCACCTGCAGTGAGTATGAGAAACTTTCCCCAACTTTGCTGGTTCCTGACACTGCGGAGGAGATATGAAGGCTTTGCTGTCTATTGAAGTGTATTCCAATCATGTATGTGTTGCATTGCAGGATGCAGAAGAAGGGACTGGGCCTGGTGGACAGCCCTGATGAAGGTAAATCCCTTATGTGGAATATTAAGCATTATGGGAAACTGGGAGTACACACTAAGGCAGTGATGGCCCAAAATCCACTTATCACAGAGTTCCAACACAGCAATTTGTTCTGAAAACTGCGGTTTTAGTTAAGAAAAAACAAAAAAACAACTCGTACATTAACCTATTGGGGACCGGCTGCGTAACCCCCCTTAGGGACCAGGCGGGGGGGGCGCACATTTGGGGGTTCAGGCAGCCGGATCCCCAGTGCTACATACTGGGCATGGTGTCCCCCCTTAAGCCAGATGTCCCCCCTTTCGCCAGCAGCCTTCACTCACCTTCCAGGCTCCAGCGATGAGCCACAGTAGCCCCCTCTGCTCCAGCCGGCATCTCTACTCCTACTGCCACTCAGTTTCGGGTCGCAGCTTGATGACGTCATCAAGCCGGGATCCGGCGCTGATGTCGGGGAGCAGAGATGCCGGCCAGAGTGGAGGGGGGTGCCGATGGTCGGGTTGAACGGCACGGAGGTGAGTGGATCCTCTTCTCTCCCCCCCCCTACCGCAGCAGCTCTGTAAGTGATCACTAAGATCCGCCGGCGAATCGTAGTGATCACATGATCAGCAGCCATACGCGATGGCTGCTGATCACTGAGGGGAGATGTCAGCTGTAATATGAAAGCTTAATCTTCCCTCTCGGGTGCACGATCACATTGGGAACGGAAACGGCGGGTGGCGTAGATCCTACCCCGCATCAGGCTAGAACAGCCCCAAGTGCTGCGTAGCAACTACTATGGGCGGTCCCCAAAAGGTTAAATGCCACTCTACATTTAAAATGCAGCAATTACCCACACGTATGAAATGCAGAAATTACCAATTACTCAAGTGCGCGACTGCTACTGTCCCTGGCCAGAACTAGAAGTTAATTGCCAGGAGAGGAACAAGGAGGTATCAATGTGCAGTGAGGCGGCAGGTGAAAGTATAGTCCTTTTTCACCTGCCTGCCTCTCTGCGCTCTACTAGACTGGTGGTTTTCAAAGGGAAGGGAGGAGTAAGGGGGGAAGTATTTATTTTAATAATGAGAAAATATATAAAGAAAACAAAAAAGTAACTCTGCAATATAGTGGCGGTGGCAGCCAGCAGCGTGTGTGCCCACAGAGAGAGCTTGGAATGCCACCTCTGGCACGCTAGCCATAGGTTCGCCACCGTTGCTCTAAGGTTTCATCAGCTGGCTGTCAGTCCTTCCACCAGTGCCATGGACTGATCAGTCATGTTGCATTACTGGAGCCTAGTGCTGTTCAGTTGTTCTCGTCACTATTCAGTCGAGTTTGCCTCTTTGCGACCCCATGGAGTACAGCATGCCACGCCCCTCTATCCTCTCTGCCTCCTGAAACTTGTCCAAGCTCATGTCTGTTGCTTCCATGATGCAGCCATCTCATTCTTTGCTGGCCCCTCCTCCTTTTGATGCAAATTTTATGCAAATGCATGCAGCTTGAAATTGGACCTATCACATGCAGCTGCACACATCTGCAGTGAATTTTACATCAATTTGAAAGCACAGTGTTAGCATCTCACTGACCATCCTTACTGCTGAATAATGAGAATGCGGTGAAAGGAAGGCGCTCCGCTGCCACCTGGTGGTCACAACTCTTTTTAGCAGGTGCTGATTTTTGAAAATTGGGTTTTGGGTCCGTATTCTTCCTTGTTTCAATTCACAGACAGGTCCAGATCTGAAGAAGAGGGGGAAGAATATCCTTCCTAAAGCTTGCTACTAATGGTACAATTTGCTAAACGATCGTTTAGGATTGATTCTTCAGAAGAACGATGGGAAATGATCGTTTGGGACCACTAATGGACAAAAATCTCCTAAACAATCTGATTAGATTATTGAAATTGCACTGTTTGTGTCCACCTTAAAGGACTTACGAGGCCAAAATCTGCCCCCAAAACGTAAAAAAAGTTAACTACCTGCGTGACTTTGTAAGGCACGGAGGACGCCGTCCGCGCCCTCCGTGCCGTTCCGCCTGGTCCCCTCTGCTCAATAGCCCCCCGAAACTCTGTGACCCCACGGTCCATGTCGGTATCTGCAGCCTGCATAAAGATGGCCGCTGGAGCTGGTCTGCTCTAGGGCCAACCCCCGATCCACGTAACAGGCGCAGCTGTGGCCAGCTCCGGCGGCCATCTTTATGCAGGGGAAGGGGAAAGCAGAGCCAGAAGGGGGCAGGCTTGAGCTTGAAAAGACATCAGAGAAGACAGACGCAGCTATAATGATTCCTGAGCAAAGCCAGACTGAATGCTCAGTCGGGGATTTTATCAGGACTGATAACAAACAGGCTGAGCAGTGAAGAATGAAACCGAGAGCAGGGTAGGAGTTTTCTCTAATGTTCCCACTGATATATATGGTAAAATACATGAGTGTGCTTCATCTCTGGTACACTTTAAAGAGGAACTCCAGTGAAAATAATTTAATAAAAAAAAGTGCTTCATTTTTACAATAATTATGTATAAATGATTTAGTCAGTGTTTGCTCATTGTAAAATCTTTCCTCTCCCAGATTCACATTCTGACATGTATTACATGCTGACATTGTTACTGTGGGCAAGTTATGTAGCTGTTTCTAGCTGCTCTGGCTGTTACAGACAGCTTTAAACAGCCATTTCCTGTCTGTGAACATTGTTACATTGTGGCAGTTTGCCCAGTGTACCACGGTATTCAGAGCCTCTTGTGGGAGGGGTTTCAGCACAAAATTAGTCACACAGCGCCCCCTGATGGTCTGTTTGTGAAAATCATTCTATTTCTCATGTAAAAGGGGGTATCAGCTACTGATTGGGATAAAGTTCAATTCTTGGTTGGAGTTTCTCTTTAAGGGGCGGGTTCACATGAGCTTCGCCGATGCTAAACACTTTTCTACGACCGAGCAGATCAGCGATTGTCATTGGTTCCTATCGTTTCTTCTCATCTTGAATCCCATGGGGGTCACTGAACCGCTGAACGCAACAGCCGTGGAGCACCATTTTAATCGACTGTGAAGTATGTGCAAACAACTGTAAACGCATTGAGGGGAACTTTGATTGGCCCAATTGAAAGCTACATACAATTTGAATGAAATTTGCATGCAAACAAGCAGTTATCAGCGTATTGACGGTCTCTAGTCCTTGGCCCCTTTGTGTGTGCTGTTAGTCTTTTTTTTATGTTTGTTGCTGGAAGTTGTCTGGTTTCATCTGTGTCTGTCTGCAGGGAACTAACAGGGTATGTTGTGTCTGCAGGAGAAGGTTCAGTGGCCGCGTCCCACCCCATCACCACCAGCACCCCCGAGGGCAGCAGCTACGGGGCCATAGGTAAGAAACCCATACCCAGTTACTGTCATACTGAATATGTACAAAAGTTATTGACTCCATCAAGAAGGAGAGGCTGCACATTTATCTAGGGCATACATGTCAAACTCCGGCCCATGGGCCAAATCTGGCCCTCAGAGCTATCAAACTTGGCCCTCAAGTGGTTTCCCTTCTTTGCATTGTGTATGGCCCACTCTAGACCACCAGTTAAAGGATACCCAAACTGACATGTGACATGATGAGGTATACATGTGTATGTACAGTGCCTAGCACACAAATAACTATTCTGTTCCTTTTTTTCTTTCTCTGCCTGAAAGAGTTAAATATCAGGTATGTAAGTGGCTGACTCAGTCCTGACTCAGACAGGAAGTGACTACAGTGTGATCCTCACTGATAAGAAATTCCAACTATAAAACACTTTCCTAGCAGAAAATGGCTTCTGAGAGCAAGAAAGAGATAAAAATTTCTTATCAGTGACGGTCACACAGTAGTCACTTCCTGTCTGAGTCAGGACTGAGTCAGCCACTTACATACCTGATATTTAACTCTTTCAGGCAGAGAAAGAAAAAAAGGAACACCGCATTTAGTTATTTGTGTGCTAGGCACTGTACATACCCATGTCTATCTCATGCTGTCACATTTCACTTCGGGTATCCTTTAAGCTAAACTGGGGTGAAAGCCCTAGATCACCAGGGAAGTCATATAGGGGAGAGAGGGGAAAGAACTAGACACTAGGGAACTGTATAGGGGAGGAAAGAGGGGCACTAGACAATAGGGAACTGTATATGGGGTAGAGCGGGCCAGTAGAAACCAGGGAACTATATAGGGGAGGGAGGCCAGTAGAAACCAGGGAACTGCATAGGAGGAGTAAAGACCACTAGACACCAGGAAACCGTAAAAGGGAAGGAAAACCATTAGACACCAGAGAACTGTATAGGGGAAGGGAGGTGGGCACTAGACACCAGGGAACTGTATAGGGGAGGAGGACCATTAGACACCAAGAAACTGTAAAGGGGAGGGAGGAGGGCCATTAGACACCAGGGAACTTTATAAGGGGGGGGGGGGGCACTAGACATTTAGGTTTGCCAACGACTTGGTCCCAGTGTTCCATTTCGGCCCATTTCATATTTGAGTTTGACAACCCCTGCGAAGGTTATTTTGTTTTACAGAGCCGTGTTATGTGGTCTAATCAGGTGGAAAGATTGTGTCACACTAAACTGACAGTCGCACAAAAGTTAATGATGCTAGATGATACAGTCTCAGCCACACAGATGTGTCTTCAGAATAAAAGCAGCCAGAGACTCCAATTCCTCAAAAGTACAAGCAAATTTCTAGCAAAACCCCAACACCACAATATTAACTCCAGTCTGAGATTCCACACTCGGAACACTCTCTAACCCAAATGGTTTCAGCCTAGCACCTTCATCAGGGGTGAAGATGAACCTTGACAGCAGTGCAAGGCTGAAACCGGTCGGGTTTGGGAGTGAGCAAGTTTCTAGACTGATCTACACTCGCTATTTATATGCGCAGTTTATATGTGAAGTGATCTGTTTTCCTGAATGCTTTTGTGTGCACCAATAAATCATTTTGTTTTTGGAATACAGTATCTGATATTATGTCATTTTTATGTGCTGGCCACCTGTAAGTCTTTCTGTGCACTGGGTGGCTGCAGGAAACAGTTGCTCTGATTGTGGAATCTCAGATTGGAGTTATTGTTGCAGTAGTAAGGTTTTACTGGAAATCAACCACAAAAAAGTTGCCATTTTTATCACTTTTTTAAAGCGCTTCTTACCCAACTGTCAGGACTGCTTCACACATTGGGATAAGCTTGCTGATCTCTGGTGATCGTCAAAGTGCTAATGCAGTGTCACCCTTTTAGGGGGTTCCCAGAACACCATTGTAATTTGTTCAAAATCGCAATCTTGCTGCATGTATCGGAGTGATTCAGCTGAAACTGTTACTTAAAGAGGAACTCCAGTGAAAATAAAAGTAATGCTTCATTTTTACAATAATTATATATATATATAAATGATTTAGTCAGTGTTTGCCTATTGTAAAATCTCTCCTCTCCCTGATTTACATTCTGACATTTATCACATGGTGACATTTGTACTGCTGGCAGGTGATGTCAGTGGAAGGAGATGCTGTTTGCTTTTTTGGCAGTTGGAAACAGCTGTTATTTCCCACAATGCAACAAGGCTCCCACAGTGTGATGTCAGAACCATGGTCCTTACACTGTGGGAGGGGTTTCACCACAATATCAGTCATACAACGCCCCCTGATGATCCATTTGTGAAAAGGAATAGATTTCTCATGTAAACGGGGGTATCAGCTGCTGATTAGGATGAAGTTCAATTTTTGGTTATGGTTTCTCGTTAAGCCTTCCCCCAAAAAGCAGTTTTACTTACCTGGGGCTTCTAGCAGCCCCCTGCAGTCATCCTGTGCCTGCGCCGTCCTCCTACGGCCCTCCAGCCAGCAGCGGTGACCCCCTGTCCGAGGCTACTGTGCATGCACGGCCCCGAGCCGCGTGGACCCTGGTTGCACTCCCATTGCCGGGGCGCTATGCACATGCGTAGTATTGATTTTACCGTCCTGCGCATGCACAGTCTACTGCCGTGCATGGGGATGCCACAAGGAGGTGCATGGCTGACCAGCTTTCAGGGGGTCGCTGCTGCTGGCCAGAGGGTCATGGGAGGACTAGTACAGGATTAACTGCAGGAGGCTGCAAGAAGCCCCAAGTAAGTTAAACTGCTTTTTTTTAACTTTAGAATTCTTTTAAAGCAGGTGTGTCAAATTCAAATACAAAGTGGGCCGAAATTGAGCTCTGGGACCAAGCCGCGGGCCTCAATGTCAACTGGTCACCGTCCTCCCTTATAATGTTCCAGGTGTCCAATGGCCCCCCTCCAAGCCCTATACACTTCCCTTGTGTCTAGTGGTCCTCCTTCTTCCTCCCTTATACAGTTTCCTGGTGTCTAGTGGTCCTCCTTCCTCCCCTATACAGCTCCCTGGTGTGTAATACCTCCTCCCTCCCCTATACAATTCCCTGGTGTGTAATACCTCCTCCCTCCCCTATTTAGTTCCCTGGTGTCTAGTGGTACCCTCTAACCCCCATACAGTTCCCTGGTGTGTAATACCTCCTCCCTCCCCTATACAGTTCCCTGGTGTCTAATGGCCCCCCTCCAAGCCCTATACACTTCCCTTGAGTCTAGTGGTCCTCCTTCCTCCCCTATGCAGTTCCCTGGTGTCTAGTGCTCCTCCTTCCTCCCCTATACAGTTCCCTGGTGTCTAGTGGTCCTCCTTCCTCCCCTATACAGTTCCCTGGTGTGTAATACCTCCTCCCTCCCCTATACAATTCCCTGGTGTGTAATACCTCCTCCCTCCCCCTATACAGCTCCCTGGTGTGTAATACCTCCTCCCTCCCCCTATACAGTTCCCTGGTGTGTAATACCTCCTCCCTCCCCTATACAGTTCCCTGATGTCTAATGGCCCCCCTCCAAGCCCTATACACTTCCCTTGAGTCTAGTGGTCCTCCTTCCTCCCCTATACAGTTCCCTGGTGTCTTGTGTCCCTCACCCTCCCCTATACAGTTCCCTGGTGTCTAGTGGTCCTCCTTTCTCCCCTATACAGTTCCCTGGTGTGTAATACCTCCTCCCTCCCCTATACAATTCCCTGGTGTGTAATACCTTCTCCCTCCCCTATTTAGTTCCCTGGTGTCTAGTGGTACCCTCTAACCCCCATACAGTTCCCCGGTGTCTAGGGGTCCTCCCTCCTTCCCCTATATGGCTTCCCTGGTGATCTAGGGCAGTGATCTGCAAACTTGGCTCTCCAGCTGTTGAGGAACTACAAATCCCACAATGCATTTGCCTTTATGAATCTTGACTGTGGCTGTCAGACTCCCGCAATGCATTGTGGGGCTTGTAGTTTCTTAAGCTGGAGGGCCAAGTTTGCCGATCTCTGATCTAGGGCTTCACCGCCAATATAGCTTCCCAGGTGGTCTACATTGAGCCATTCATAACGCAAAGTGGGGAAACCACTTGGGGGCCAAATGTTATGGTTCTGAGTGCCAGATGTGGCCCGCGGGCCGGAGTTTGACATGTATGCTTTAAAGGTATGTGCAAAAACACAGATACCTTCCAAAATCGCTCTAAAAATCAAAATGCATTGCAAAATCGCAATGGCTAAGTGCTTGGCGATCGCAGTTACACTTTGCAGTGTGAACTTTGCCTCAGGCAGATTTTTTTTATTGTCAGAGGCCACACCCCTGGAACAAACATGATGGAGGCAGATCACCTGATCAGCATACTGGTTCCTAAAGGGAACCTGAAGTGAGAGGAATACGGAGGATTCTTCTCCTGCTCATTGTGTAGCTCGCCATCCGCCCTCCTCCCCCCTGCATAGCAACAGAAGGCTTTGCTAGCCTGTAGGCTGGCGATGTGTCTGTACAGCTTTGCCACCACACTGTCGCTTAAAGTATATCTCAGTAGAACATTAAACATGCATGCCAACAATGTGGCTCATTTAAAAAAAATTTTTTACCTCTTCTTTTTACATTTAAAAGTTTAGCAGAGGCCTTTATTATCCTGCTTCCTGCTACTTCCCAAGCCTGCCCAACCGCGGAAATTTCAGGCAGATAAGGACTGCTGTAATTATGTTTTTGCACACATTAGCAGAGGGCAAACAAAAGCTTTTATCAGCAGGGGAGGTGGAGAGATTGGACACTGTGCTTCAAAGAGTTTACAGAAGTCACAGATGCTATCTTCACACCTTCCCCTGGATAAATAATGGGCAGCTACAAGGAGAGAGGGGATTATGGCAGCTCCTATAGCTATTAGAAACTAGGAGAAACTGCAGAAAAAGTGGCACTTGGTTCCTTTTAAGGTATAGACTCCTAGTGACTTTCCTTGTATGTGTGTACAAGTTTTTCACCTGATTAAACCAATCACACGCTTCTGCTGCACACAAGCAGTTGTCATTATTATTCAGGTCCTTCCTGTATGTTAAGAGATTCCAAGGTTGACTCACAAGGCTTTACTTTTGAATGTTCTCACCTTCTTTCCACCTATCTCTCTCTTTCATGCAGATGAGTCCCGCCATAGGTCAGTAAAGTCAGCCCCGCCCATTCCCCGCCCCCCAATGTATTCGGACAGCTCTGCGGATGAGGAGAGCGAGTTTGATGGCATACCAGAAATGGAGCACGATAAGAACGTCATTCATGCCAAGGTATGTGATAAATTCAGTGTTCCCTACATAACGTCCCCGCCTCTGCTTCACTCAGGAGGATGGAAAAATACAAATGTCATTTATCACCCTCCGTAACCCCCGCCTTACTTATTGCAGACCTTCCTGTACGTGTCCGATCTGTCCGTCAAAGACCGGAGGATCATCAGTAAGAAGTACAAGATCTACTTCTGGTGAGCATGACATCACTTCCTGTACCTTCACTGAGAGTACATCCGTTATTGGCAGGATGGGCGGAGCCCCTCGTATTCCTGACAGTCTCAGAGACAGAGATTTTACCATCAGCTTCCATAAAAGACAAATGTAACCCCAAAATACTATACATACCTCCAAACTTTTTCTTTGTTTTTGTTTTTTTGAAAACAAGTCAAGTTTATTGATCATAATACAGAGACAAAAAAACAGGATACAATACAATGATATCAGATATAGCCAATCGATAAATACAGGATTCTACATTTGCATCAGATATATAATCAGCTATGTAGAATATTACGTTAAAGAGGAACTCCAGCCTAAACAAACATACTGTCATTAGTTATGTTAATTAAAATAGATAGGTAATATAATCTCTTACCCACACTGTTTTAAAAGACTAGGCAAATGTTTGATTTCATGAGGGCAGCCATCTTTTTGGTTGAAAGGAGGTGACAGGGAGCATATGACACAGTTACAACTGTCCTGTGTCCTGAGCACCTCTCCCAGTTGCTAGGTAACGTGAATAACAACATAGGAAATCCCATCATGCTCTGCACAGCATCAGGGAAAAAAAGCCCGAGCTTTTTTTCCTTGATGGGTGGAGCTTTGCTAAAAATGCAGCTAAAAATGATGCTTTGGTAAGAAAAACAAAGTTCGGATGCTGTGAAACTGTTAAAGAAACACCAAGCCTTTTCAGTTCTGCTGAGTAGATTTTTAGTCCGGAGGTTCGCTTTAACTTGACATGTTTTCATTGATAATTAAACTCATGAAATATACTAAAACACTATAACACAACATAGCCTGTTACGGTGATACAATGCCTATATCTTATGTGGTTAGCAGTGAGGGCAATAGGGGGGCGACAGGGGACAGACTTCTTAAGAGTATTATTTAAAGGAGAGTCCATTTTAGGACTAAAGCAGGAACTTTTGGAAGCACCTAAGTAGATCACCTACGAGTACGGGGAGAGTCTAACCAGGTCTTCCAGATTGTGTTAAATTTGGTTAGAGCTCCCCTTTTCTCATATATAGCTTTCCTGAGAGGAATGACTTTATTGACACAACTGATCTATTCAGAGCGAGTGGGCAGAGTAGGAAGTATCCAATATCTTGTAAGAAGCTTTCCAGCTAAATGCAAAACTTCTACAGTGAAACGTTGAGTATACTTTTCAGAGAAGGATGTTGGAAGAATATAAAGTAAACAAATTCTTGGGTCACATGTAATTGGACAACCCATATAATCACACACGATTGGTTCACACGATGGCCAGGGGCCCCGGACCTCTCTCACTGGCCGGGGCCCCAAGGCCAACACATGATACCTGGAGGGGAGTGCAGGTGGGCCTGGACCTCTCACACCCAGGCTCTGGACAACCCATATAATCATTCAGAAACTTGACAACTTGGATCCAATATGTGCTAACTTCAGGGCAGGACCAGATCATATGAAAAAAGGTGCCTCTAGATATTGTACATTTAGGGCAATTTGGGGATGCACCCAGCTGAAATTTAGATAGGCGCACTGGAAGCTCCCAACTTTTTTAGATAAATAACATTGAAATTTAATGGGAACAAAGTTCAAAGTTAATTAAAGGATACCCGAAGTGACATGTGACATGATGAGATAGACATGGGTATGTACAGTGCCAAGCACACTGATAACTAGGCTGTGTTCCTTTTTTTTATTTCTATGCCTGAAAGAGTTAAATATCAGGTATGCAAGTGGTTGACTCAGTCCTGACTCAGACAGGAAGTGACTACAGTGTGACCCTCACTGATAAGAAATTCCAACTATAAAACACTTTCCTAGCAGAAAATGGCTTCTGAGAGCATGAAAGAGGTAAAAAGGGGAATTTCTTATCAGTGAGGGTCACACTGTAGTCACTTCCTGTCTGAGTCAGGACTGAGTCAACCACTTACATACCTGATATTTAACTCTTTCAGGCAGAGAAAGAAAAAAAAGAACACAGCATAGTTATTTGTGTGCTAGGCACTGTACATACCCATGTCTATCTTATTATGCCACATGTCACTTCGGGTAGCCTTTAAAAAAATTTGGTCAGTAGAAAAATACACATATTTACACAGATCTGTACACCAGTTCTGAAAGAGGGACAGAGGAATAGGGGTCCCAAAGAGGCACTGTCCCTCTGACAGCGGCACAGTGGGGAGCTATGATACTATCTAAGTCTCACACACATCATAGACTGTTACCAGCCGAGGGCAGCAGCCATTCAGGGCCGCCTCTGACTAGAATGACTGTATATTGATATGTGGCCCCCTCCCACTATGGCTGATACTAGGCTATTTATTATGCGGAATTCTCCTCGACCTTCCCGTGTATTAGGATCTGAGCAGCAATCTGATAGGCTGTTTTTCCATCTGACTCACTAATGTCTCCCTTCTCCTGCAGGAATATAATCACTATCGCTGTGTTCTATGCGCTACCCGTCGTCCAGCTGGTCATCACCTACCAGACGGTACGTGTCATGTGACCCTTCTGCATCGTCAGCTGTATGCTCCGCCCACATTATCATTTCTTCTTCATACTAACATACTACCATCAAATCATGAGGCAATTTTGATGACAGGACATCACCAGTCACCCCGCCACTCCTGCAGCTAAAATCTGTTATGTAGGAAACACTAGAATTAATGTCTGCCTCTGCTGAGAATCTAGCTTGAGTGCGGCAGCCCTAACCTAAATATTTGTTTCCTTCCCCAGGTGGTAAATGTGACCGGAAACCAGGACATCTGCTACTACAACTTCCTGTGCGCTCACCCGCTCGGAGTCCTCAGGTCAGTAAACATTAAGGGGCTTGATTCACTATGCGGTGCTAACCTACTTAGCACATCTAAAGTCTTTACACGTGCTAACCAGGGTGCTAAGTAGGTTAGCACCGGATTTCTCAATCAGATCGCGCGATAAGTACCGCGCGCAAAGTATTGCACGCGCAAAGTCCTATGCGCACGCTAAGTCCCATAGGCTTTAATGGGCACTTCGCGTGGAGCGCTCTGTGCAGTGCGCGCGTAAAGTTTTGCACGCAAAAAGCTCATTTAGACGTGCTAAGGGGGTTTTCACAGGCGTGCTAACAGTTAGCACCGCTTTGTGAATCAAGCCCCAGGCCTCTTTCACAGTGCAACCTTAAAGTCACACGTTAAAACAACATTTAACGCAGAATAGCGCACTGCAATGAAAAATCAATGCCCCATTCATAGTGCACACGTTGCGTTGGAGTCTAACGCTGCACGTTAAGTGAAAGTGCTGCATGCTGTGCGTTATACACGTTATTAGCTGCGTTGGACTGTTTGCACATGCTCAGTAATGACTTGGAAACATACTTTGCATTGCCTGTATGCTCTACTGTATGCAACGATAACGGGGCATTAAGTTGCGTTGCGACTTTTTGGGGGCGTTGCAATTTGCGTTGCGACTTTAACGTCGCATCAAAACGCAATGTCCTACTGTGAGAGGCCTAAAGGTCTCTTTTGTGTAATTTATATACAGCATAAATCGGTAATGCAAAATATCTGCCTCCCAACTTTGGAGATAAGGAAGAGGGACAATTCCCCAATGCCACACCTCTAGCCACACCCCCACCACGCCCTCACCCTGCAAATTACACGGAATTCAGAATCAAGGGATCCTCTACGTTCCGAGTAGCTCTAGACTCGTAGATACTTGGATTCAAATGTTAAGTAAAACAAATGTGACCGTGGGAGACGGTGAGGTTAACTTACCCACTGACCCATTCGCGTCACATGTCGCGTTCCACGTCACTCCAGCGCTTCCTCCTTCAAGCCATACTGGTCCTCTGCCAGCATCAATGAGATTCCTGTGGTCATTGTAACAAGCAAAGTAACACATCCACGCATTACTTCCTGTTTGTGTACTAACAGTACACGGCTAGTAGAAAATGTGTGGGGACATCTTGTAGCCAAATAGTAAAATTACACCTACATACATTTTATTTAAAAAAAATAAAAATAACACATATACCATTAAACGTAACCACTTCCCTCCCCCACTCTCCTATAGCTACCCAAAAAAAACGCTTGTAAAAAAAAAAAAAAAAGGTGACAATTAAAAAAAATTACATACAGTGGGTTGCAAAAGTATTCGGCCCCCTTGAAGTTTTCCACATTTTGTCACATTACTGCCACAAACATGCATCAATTTTATTGGAATTCCACGTGAAAGACCAATACAAAGTAGTGTACATGTGAGAAGTGGAACTAAAATCATACATGATTCCAAACATTTTTTTACAAATAAATAACTGCAAAGTGGGGTGTGCGTAATTATTCGGCCCCCTGAGTCAATACTTTGTAGAACCACCTTTTGCTGCAATTACAGCTGCCAGTCTTTTAGGGTATGTCTCTACCAGCTTTGCACATCTAGAGACTGAAATCCTTGCCCATTCTTCTTTGCAAAACAGCTCCAGCTCAGTCAGATTAGATGGACATCGTTTGTGAACAGCAGTTTTCAGATCTTGCCACAGATTCTCGATTGGATTTAGATCTGGGCTTTGACTGGGCCATTCTAACACATGGATATGTTTTGTTTTAAACCATTCCATTGTTGCCCTGGCTTTATGTTTAGGGCAGAGCTGGGACAAGGTCCTCCAGCACCCAAGGCTGAGACCCCAAAGTGCACCCCTCCATCCCTGCCACCCCATCCATCACACACTGATTGCTATTAGACTAATAGGTGCCACAGGGCCCACAACCTCCCCAACACCTTAATATGTAGTTATCTGGCTTGCAGTCACTGCCATGTATCCCCTTTTCTCATTTCTTTCTGCTTCAAACACAATTAGGAATGACAGCTGAATGAATTCTGCGCCCCCTCTTACACTGCGCCCTGAGGCTGGAGCCTCTCCAGCCTATGCCTCGGCCCGGCCCTGGTTTAGGGTCATTGTTCTGCTGGAAGGTGAACCTCCGCCCCTGTCTCAAGTCTTTTGCAGTCTCCAAGAGGTTTTATTCCAAGATTGCCCTGTATTTGGCTCCATCCATCTTCCCATCAACTCTGACCAGCTTCCCTGTCCCTGCGGAGGAGATGCACCCCCCGAGCATGATGCTGCCACCCCCATATTTGACAGTGGGGATGGTGTGTTCAGAGTGATGTGCAGTGTTAGTTTTCCGCCACACATAGCGTTTTGCATTTTGGCCAAAAAGTTCCATTTTGGTCTCATCTGACCAGAGCACCTTCTTCCACATGGTTACTGTGTCCCCCACATGGCTTGTGGCAAACTGCAAACGGGACTTCTTACGCTTTCTGTTAACAATGCCTTTCTTTTTGCCACTCTTCCTTAAAGGCCAACTTTGTACAGTGCCTGACTAATAGTTGTCCTATGGACAGAGTCTCCCACCTGAGCTGTAGATCTCTGCAGCTCGTCCAGAGTCACCATGGGCCTCTTGACTGCATTTCTGATCAGCGCTCTCCTTGTTCGGCCTGTGAGTTTAGGTGGATGGCCTTGTCTTGGTAGGTTTACAGTTGTGCCATACTCCTTCCATTTCTGAATGTTCGCTTGAACAGTGCTCCGTGGGATGCTCAAGGCTTTGGAAATCTTTTTGTAGCCTAAGCCTGCTTTAAATTTCTCAATAACTTGATCCCTGACCTGTCTTGTGTTTTCTATGGTCTTCACGGTGATGTTGCTCCCAATATTCTCTTAGACAACCTCTGAGGCCCTCACAGAGCAGCTGTATTTGTACTGACATTAGATTACACACAGGTGCACTCTATTTAGTCATTAGCACTCATCAGGCAAAGTCTATAGGCAACTGACTGCACTCAGATCAAAGGGGGCCGAATAATTATGCACACACCACTTTGCAGTTATTTATTTGTAAAAAATGTTTGGAATCATGTATGATTTTCGTTCCACTTCTCACATGTACACCACTTTGTGTTGGTCTTTCATGTGGAATTCCAATAAAATTGATTTATGTTTGTGGCAGTAATATGACAAAATGTGGAAAACTTCAGGGGCCGAATACTTTTGCAACCGACTGTAGTTGCCTTAGTGATTGAACTATTTTAATATGTGTATCCTGATGGTATATTACTGTTGTCTTTGCAATTATGGCCTTATAATTTGTGATGGATTTGTGTCCATCACAAATTATAAGGCCATAATTGCAAAAAAAAAATTGCACCTTTATTTCCAAATAAAATATTGTCTCCATGCATTGTGATAGGGAAATATTTTAAATGTTGCAATAACCAGAACAAATGGGCAAATAAAATGTGTGGATTTTATCCACAGTAGAACATTTTATTTTAAAACTACAATGACCGAAAATTGATTCCGTGATTGGGGAAGAGGACCAAGCTGTCTTCTACCCAATAGCAATGCCTAGAATGAATGGACGTGACCGCGATCAGCGGCCACATCCATTCATAAAGCAGGAAACAGTCACACTGTAGTTAAATGTAAAAAATAAATAAAAATAAATAAATAAATAAAAAAGTGGACACTTCCTATAACGGGAGAGTGTTCACTAGCGCCATCTTGTGGCCAAAAAGTAAAATTACACATACAGGCACAAATGTACAGTACATACATACACAATAGTAATAAAATTAATAACTTACACCTCCAAGCCCCCCCCCCCCCCCCCAGAAGAAAAAAAAACGCTTGTAATAAAAAAAAAAAAAACAGTTTAAAAAAAATACATCAATACTTGCCTTAGGGACTTAGCTTTTTTAATCTATTTTATGAGGGAAAATTACTTTTACTTTACCTCATAGGGGCTTGTGTTTTCTTTCCTCAAAGTATCGCTTACCACTGGGTACATTGCTGCAAATGGGAATGTCACTAATAGTACACACATTACTCAGTGTGCTCAGTGTTGCCTGTGACTCGTGTATAAGTCGACACTTACACTTTTATGAAGTGAATCAGACCTAAATTTCTAGACTTATACTCGAGTATATACAGTAGATCAATCCATTGTGATAAGGGGCGATAAAGTTATTGATGAAGTAATGGGAGCAGCACAGACAGGTGAAAATTGCTCTGGTCCAGAAGGGGAAAAACGCCTCAGTAGGGAAATGGTTAACCCATTTCTGCCGGTAAGTATAATAAACTGTATTCACACAGGGGGGAAAAAAACTGCACAGCGCTTCCAAATACCCAGGAGTCCTGGTCGCAATCGCTCTGGTGATCGCTGGACAAAGCGCTTACGGAATTCCTAGTGGCTCCCAGTCCCTAATCAATCAGAAGCTGCACCCCCTACTGGAGACTGACAGCCACAATAAGCTATCGTTGAGCAGGGGGGTGCGGCTTCAACTAACACACCAATCAATACCTTTCCCCATGCCCATGTGACTAAAGGGGAGTGTTTCAGACTGACTTTGAGCTGGCAGACAGCGTGCAGTCACAGAGGAGCTTTGAACAAGTCATTTTTTACAGGCCAACTGAAACAAGAGGGATAAGGAGGATGCCATATTTATTTCCTTTTAAACAATACCAGTTGCCTGGCTGTCTTGCTGATCCTCTGCCTCTAATCCATGGGCTTGCCTTGGCCTGGATCTCCTCCTACCTATCCAATCGCTCCTTCACCACTTCCTTCAATGGCTCCTCCTCAACTCCTGCCCCCCTTTCAGTTGGGGTCCCCCAGGGCTCTGTTCTAGGCCCCCTTCTTTTCTCCATATACACTTCCTCAATTGGCAAGCTTATCTCCTCCCTGGGCTTCAATTACCACCTTTATGCAGATGACACTCAGATTTACCTCCATACCCCCGATCTCTCAGCCACCACCATGAACAAGGTCTCCTCGTGTCTCTCAGCAATTTCCTCCTGGATGTCAGCTAGGTTCCTAAAGCTTAACCTAGACAAAACTGAGCTCCTGATCCTTCCACCCCATGCTGCTGCACCCATCCCAGGTTTCCACCTCACAATCGACAACACAACCATTCTCCCTACCTCCCAGGCCCGCTGCCTGGGTGTCACCTTGGACTCTGACCTCTCCTTCATCCCACACATCCAAAACATCACAAGAGCCTGCAATTTCCACCTCCGTAATATCTCCAAGATCCGCCCATTCTTAACCCCGGACACGACCAAACTGCTCATCCATGCCCTCATCATCTCCCGCCTTGATTACTGTAACTCACTCCTTTCTGGCCTCCCCCTGAAACGCACTGCCCCCCTTCAATCAGTGATGAACGCGGCTGCAAGACTCATCCATTCTTCGCACCGCTCTGCATCCACATCTCCCCTTTGTGAATCCCTGCACTGGCTCCCTATCCGTCTCAGGATAAGTTTCAAGATTCTATGCCTGGCGTATAAATCTGTGCACAAAACATGCCCTACCTACATCTCGCAGCTTGTTCACAAGTATACACCAGGTCGCCCCCTCCGTTCCTCCAACGACCTTCGCCTCACCACCCCGCGCATTTCACACTCCCATGCCCGCCTGCAGGATTTCTCAAGAGCTGCCCCCACCCTCTGGAATGCCCTTCCACCACCCATCAGACTTGCTCCCTCTTTCAACACATTCAAGCAAGCCCTCAAAACCCACCTCTTTATGATGGCCTACCCACCTCCTACCACACAGTAACTCTCTAAGGAATATTTAACAGCCCCCCCTAGTGTTTCCACCCCTCCCTTTAGATTGTAAGCCTCTGGCAGGGTCCTCCACTCCCTAGTGTAATCTACAGGATCATGTGCTCCTGTCCTATGACAGCCTGTACTTGTATTACTGGGCCTACCTAACCAGCCCATATTGCATGATCATGTATTTTGTACAATTTGTATGTATAACTTTGTTCTATGTGTATAACCCTATGTATGTCATCCTTGTATCATTGTATATATTTATTGTCCAGCGCTGCGTAATATGTTGGCGCTTTATAAATACAATAAATAATAATAATAATAATAATAATCCATTTAGCCATAGCCCCTGAACAAGCATGCAGCAGATCAGATGGCCCTAACATTGTCAGATCTGACGAGATTAGCTGCATGCTTGTTTCTAGTGTGCTTCAGACTACTGCAGCCAAATAGACTAGCAGGGCTGCCAGGAAACTAGTATTGTTTAAAAAGAAAAATAAATATGGCAGCCCCCATTTCCCTCCCATTACAGCTGTCCTTTAAGTGTTCAAAACGTGTTCTGCATGATTATTTCCCTATAATGTTCCAAGAAACGCATATAAAATGTGCCTGGATAGGCCGCTCTGTACCCCAGAAGTGGAATATTCGGGCCATTACAGAGCGTCTCGTCCTCGCCGCCCCGGTTCTCCGATCACAGCTGCTGTCTCACTAATCTCAGTAACATCCAGACTAATTATGTGGCTGCAGCGATTCGCACGACTGCGCCACGCATTAATAACCACGGAGACGCCATTATCTTATTATTAAGCATCTTACTGCTTTATCAGACGAGGACAAACACTTCCCCAATAATGAATGTTTAATATCTGGATTTATTCAGCCCACATCTCCCTCACTTCACTATCTGCTGCAGCTGTATGGCGATATCTCAGGAACAGGAATACGTATTTACAGGAGAGAGGAGAAACCCACCATCGCCTCACATCTCTCACTGACAACTAATAACCATACTGAGACGTGTCAGCAGATGCAGCAGTATGTTGTCAGCAGATGCAGCACAGTTTTATGTCAGTAGATGCAGCAGTTTGTTGTCAGTAGATGCAGCAGTGTGTTGTCAGCAGATGCAGCAATTTGTTGTCAGCAGATGCAGCACAGTTTGATGTCAGTAGATGCAGCAGTTTGTTGTCAGCAGATGCAGCAGTGTGTTGTCAGCAGATGCAGCAGTGTGTTGTCAGCAGATGCAGCAGTGTGTTGTCAGCAGATGCAGCACAGTTTGATGTCAGTAGATGCAGCAGTTTGTTGTCAGCAGATGCAGCAGTGTGTTGTCAGCAGATGCAGCACAGTTTGATGTCAGCAGATGCAGCAGTGTGTTGTCAGCAGATGCAGCAGTGTGTTGTCAGCAGATGCAGCAGTGTGTTGTCAGCAGATGCAGCAGTTGTTGTCAGTAGATGCAGCAGTGTGTTGTCAGTAGATGCAGCAGTGTGTTGTCAGCAGATGCAGCAGTGTGTTGTCAGCAGATGCAGCAGTGTGTTGTCAGCAGATGCAGCAGTGTGTTGTCAGCAGATGCAGCAGTGTGTTGTCAGTAGATGCAGCACAGTTTGATGTCAGTAGATGCAGCAGTTTGTTGTCAGCAGATGCAGCAGTGTGTTGTCAGCAGATGCAGCACAGTTTGATGTCAGTAGATGCAGCAGTGTTTTGTCAGCAGATGCAGCAGCTTGCAATTAGAACATACATCAGTGTGTTGTCAGTAAATGCAGCCGTCATTGTCACTAGATACAGCATTTTTGTTGTCAGTAGATGCAGCAGTTGTCACTAGATACAGCAGTTGTTGTCGGCAGATGCAGCAGTTTGTTGTCAGCAGATGTAGCAGCTTGCAATTAGTACATCAGTTTGTTGTCAGCAGATGCAGCAGTTATTGTCACTAGATACAGCAGTTGTCAGCAGATGCAGCAGTTGTTGTCAGCAGATGCAGCAGTTGTTGTCAGCAGATGCAGCAGTTGTTGTCAGCAGATGCAGCAGTTATTGTCACTAGATACAGCAGTTGTTGTCAGCAGATGCAGCAGTTATTGTCACTAGATACAGCAGTTGTCAGTAGATACAGCAGTTGTTAGTGGATACAGCAGTTGTTGTCAGTAGACGCAACAGTATGTTGTCAGTAGATGCAGCAGTTGTTGTCAGTAGATGCAGCAGTTTGTTGTCAGTAGATGCAGCAGTTGTTGTCAGTAGATGCAGCAGTTTGTTGTCAGTAGATGCAGCAGTTTGTTGTCAGTAGATGCAGCAGTTGTTGTCAGTAGATACTGCAGTTGTCACTAGATACAGCAGTTGTTGTCAGTAGATGCAGCAGTTGTCAGCAGATGCAGCAGTTTGTTGTCAGTAGATGCAGCAGTGTGTTGTCAGCAGATGCAGCAATGTGTTGTCAGCAGATGCAGCAGTGTGTTGTCAGCAGATGCAGCAGTGTGTTGTCAGCAGATGCAGCAATGTGTTGTCAGCAGATGCAGCAGTGTGTTGTCAGCAGATGCAGCAGTGTGTTGTCAGCAGATGCAGCAGTGTGTTGTCAGTAGATGCAGCAGTTGTTGTCAGTAGATGCAGCAGTGTGTTGTCAGTAGATGCAGCAGTTGTTGTCAGCAGATGCAGCAGTTTGTTGTCAGCAGATGCAGCAGTTGTTGTCAGTAGATACAGCAGTTGTCACTAGATGCAGCAGTGTGTTGTCAGTAGATGCAGCAGTTGTTGTCAGTAGATGCAGCAGTTGTTGTCAGCAGATGCAGCAGTTTGTTGTCAGGAAAAACAGCAGCATCTGGCACAGGAGTTTCTGGCTTCAGGCTGAATTTGGCCATTGCCTGTGAGCAGAGCCGTGGGCGTGGCATAAGACAAACTTTTTATTTTCTTCATTTAGTGCTTTCAACAATATCCTGAGTAACCTGGGTCATGTGATGCTGGGCTTCCTGTTCCTGCTGATCGTCCTGCGCCGGGACCTCCTGCACCGCAGTCTGATGGAGGCCAGAGACATCTACGCCCTGGTAGGTCCTCTGTCATGTGTCACTAAAGTATTTACATACATTGGCTAAGGATTTCACCACCTCTTTGTAGTATGATGAGGTTTTACCTTCACAGTCTGCTCATAGTGTTCAAAATCTGTTGACCGTCACAATACATACTGGTGGTAAAATTGGCCCGTGATTGGTCAATCTAAATTGGATGTGTGTATGCACCTTTTGGTACATACCTTCAATTCTGATTGACCCACAACTGGCCAATTTTATTACTTCCATGTAGTATGAGAGCTGAGCTTATCAATCTGTTTATAATATTCATAATCTGTTGGCACTCATCATACAAAATAGTAGTAAAAATCCACTGCGCTCTCAGTCCATAGCCATGATCTAAAATTAAAAAGACAAACTCCACATCGCGTAATACTGTAACAGCATAAATGCAAAGAGACCCGTGTAGTTGTGAACACTCTGTGCTTCCACTCGTGACACCACCACCCAATACTGGAGAGGCTCACCAGATTCAAACCACCTCTTATGCAGGTGGATCTCTCGCTTTGTTTTAAGTCTCACTCCGACACATCAGTGAGGCACATCCATATGCTGGTATCAAAAGGTTTAATATCTTCATAAAATTGCAACTAAAAACACAATAAAATAATACCTCATTGCGTAGTAAGTTGAGACAAATGGCACATAGCCGCGCTTCTCGCGCCTCCAAACTACTCACAAGCTCCACAAAGATATCAAGCGTGTCACAGCGGCTCTCCTAGGGCCCTTGTAGGTGCACTCCAAAATTTCTGCAGCGTCCCGCCGGTTGGAATCTCCACACTACTCCGGGCTTCCGCTTGCTCGCCTGAGGGGGCGTGTCTACGTCTGGCGTCTAGCGTACTGGCTCCGCCCTACGCGTTTCGTCATCAAACAGACTCATCAGGGGCTAGCGTGGCCAGTACGCAAGCCGCCATATATACTTCCTCATCCTCCGTGACGCAACTCAATGTTTCGGCTCTGCCCAATGAGCAGCCGCCATGACGCGCTGCACAAAATTCTGATGGCAGCCGCATCACCTATACATAAATTCTATAAGACCTATTAAAACAATACCAAATATAAGTTTGCATGGGATATATGCAGCATACAATATTAAAATAGATACCTCCACCCATTTCTATGCACCAAGCATTTACATGCCCATATATCAATGACTGCCATCTAGTGGCTGAACTTTATAATACATAGCCTATCTTGTAGCAGGTATATTATACTTCCAGATTTCCTCCCCCCAACAACACCAGTGCGATGGACCAAATCTCACCAGTAACACCTACCCAAGACCAAATCAATAACCCCCAATGACCTAATATACGTGGGTCCTCAAACTATCCCTATCATCAGATACTTACCTTGAATCCATCTGCCCTACTCGTCCTACTCCTCCATTCCAAATCATTACACTAGGCTAATCATTAGAGATATAGCAGTTTAAGTCAAACTCTATGTTCATACCTGCGGGGGCAAAGGTTCCCAGCTGGTATATCCACCTGCCCTCCGCCTGTGAAATGTCCTTCACTTTACTAGATCCCCGCCACTTAGGGACCCATTTCTCTATCCCCATGAACCTGAGTTGGGATGGATCACTATTGTGTTTGAGCTTAAAATGTTTAGACACACTGTGTGGTTCAAAACCCCTAGAAATATTATACACATGTTCTCCAATGCGGCTCTTTAAATCCCTGGTCGTACGACCGATGTACTCCAACCCGCATGGGCACCACAATATGTACACTACTCCCTTGGAGCTACATGGGATGCACTGCCTGATTTTATGTGTGTACCCTGTGTTCCTAGCCACAAATTCCTTCCCCCTACATCCCTTCGCTTCTTTACACCCCCTACAATTCCTGCAGGGAAAAAACCCACCTGCCCCAATAAGTCGGCACCCGAGGTCCTAGGTGGGTCCACAAAACTGGTCACCAACCTAGACCGTAAATTCGGGGCCTTCCTATACACAAAGGCTGGCTTCTCTGGGAGGTGGCTCCTGAGGATCCCATCCATTTTCAAGATGTTCCAATGTCTGCGGAATATTCTCTCAACATCCCTATGTTGCCTATTATATCCCAATAGCACTGAAAATTCTGTATTGCTCGACGGGGATCGGGTTGCATCCCTAACCAGATCACTTCTATTCATCTGTCCTACCAACGCAGCCTCCTTCACCACTGCAGTGCGATCATACCCTTTTTCCACAAACTTCTCAATCAGTATCTTACTCTGTATTGCATAATCCCCCTCAAAGGTACAATTTCTCTTGATCCTCATTAGTTGCCCCTTGGGGATATTATTAAGCCACCTAGGATGGTGGCAGCTAGAACTGGGTATGTATGCATTCCTGTCTATAGCTCCAAGGGAGTAGTGTACATATTGTGGTGCCCATGCGGGTTGGAGCGTCATGGCGGCTGCTCATTGGGCAGAGCCGAAACATTGAGTTGCGTCACGGAGGATGAGGAAGTATATATGGCGGCTTGCGTACTGGCCACGCTAGCCCCTGATGAGTCTGTTTGATGACGAAACGCGTAGGGCGGAGCCAGTACGCTAGACGCCAGACGTAGACACGCCCCCTCAGGCGAGCAAGCGGAAGCTCGGAGTAGTGTGGAGATTCCAACCGGCGGGACGCTGCAGGAATTTTGGAGTGCACCTACAAGGGCCCTAGGAGAGCCGCTGTGACACGCTTGATATCTTTGTGGAGCTTGTGAGTAGTTTGGAGGCGCGAGAAGCTTACTACGCAATGAGGTGTTATTTTATTGTGTTTTTAGTTGCAATTTTATGAAGATATTAAACCTTTTGATACCAGCATATGAATGTGCCTCACTGATGTGTCGGAGTGAGACTTAAAACAAAGCGAGAGATCCACCTGCATAAGAAGTGGTTTTAATCTGGTGAGCCTCTCCAGTATTGGGTGGTGGTGTCACGAGTGGAAGCACAGAGTGTTCACAACTACACGGGTCTCTTTGCATTTATGCTGTTACAGTATTACGCGATGTGGAGTTTGTCTTTTTAATTTTAGATCGTGGCTATGGACTGAGAGCGCAGTGGATTTTTACTACTATTGTGAATCTGCTTACTGGATGACCCCACAGCGAACTCAGTGGACTAGTTCCTTGGAGTGATTTGTTCAGAGGATCTCTTTCCTCTCCCTCATTTGAACAGTTTGGCGCTGCCCATTTTTTCCCTATACTCATCATACAAAGAGGGGGTAAAATTGGCCAATAAAATGTGAAGGTGTGTAAGTCACGAGGAAGAGGGAGGCTGCCAGCGCAGTGCTGCTGTGTCTTGGTACTGTTGCATCGCCCTTGTTTGTATCATTAGTTTTTCTTCTTTGTACATTATAGTTGTGTAGATCCATGGATGATGTGGGTGCTATTTAAATGGATGATAATAATGTTATAATGTACTCATACTATTTGGCTACAAGCCGGAATCATTAGCACCTCTCTGATATCTGGAGTTTAGATTTTTTTGGTAAAATGTGACGTCACAGCTTGTGTTCCGTGTGCTTTCATCTTCCAGGAATATGGAATCCCCAAACATTTCGGTCTGTTCTACACGATGGGCATCGCTCTCACCATGGAGGGGGTACTCAGCGCCTGTTACCACGTCTGCCCCAACTACTCCAACTTCCAGTTCGGTAAGCAAACCGTCTCCTTCTTCCCATTGGATGAGTCCCTGGAGCATGCCCTGGGCTTGTACCAAGAGCCACCAGCCCTGTGAGCAATAACCACCGCTATAACACTGCTAATAACTGGCCAGGGGGAACCTAGAGCTAATAATCACGAAACCAGCTCTTCCACTGACCTCCTCCTGGGGCAGCATCTGCACTTACAAAACAACTGCTGTAGGACCACAAGATGGAGCTTTTCTTCTAATCTCACTTGGGGAGGGGTCTGTAGCACTTCCTCTGATCTCACCAAGAAAAGAGTGGCCTTTAACACTTCCTCTGACCTCACCTAGTGAGGAGGGCCCTGTGGCTCTATTGTTGACCTCATGAAGGGAGGAGGGGCCTGTAGCACTTCCTCTGACCTCACCTAAGGAGGAGGGGCCTATAGCACTTCCTCTGACCTCACCTAGGTAGGAGGGGCCTATAGCACTTCCTCTGACCTTACCTAGAGAGGAGGGGCCTGTAGCACTTCCTCTGACCTCACTTAAGGAGGAGGGGCCTATAGCACTTCCTCTGACCTCTCCTAGGTAGGAGGGGCCTGTAGCACTTCCTCTGACCTTACCTAGGGAGGTGGGGCCTGTAGCACTTCCTCTGACCTTACCTAGAGAGGAGGGGCCTGTAGCACTTCCTCTGACCTCACTTAAGGAGGAGGGGCCTATAGCACTTCCTCTGACCTCACCTAGGGAGGAGGGGCCTGTAGCACATCCTCTGACCCTACCTAGGGAGGAGGGGCCTGTAGCACTTACTCTGACTTTACCTAGGGAGGAGGGGCCTGTAGCACTTCCTCTGACCTCGCCTAGGGAGGAGGAGCCTGGGGCACTTTCGTTGACCACGCTTAGGGAGCCCCTTTGAAAAAATAGCTATGACAAGAACAGTTTTGCCCTCTTAAAACAGTAGGTATTTGTGAGTACCACTTACACATGAGCAGAACTGGGACACATAATGCAACACGTGATTACTGCTGTGCAAATCATTCCTTTATGCCCTTGTAAGTCAGGTGAATGTCCAGAGCATTTTTGCACACTTCATCTAAATACATGTCGATGCGACAGTGAACAGAGTTTCCCCATTTGCTCCTGGCTGACATTGCTGTGGATAAATGACGCCAACACGACGCTCAGCTGAATCCACCACGGTGGGTCATGGTTTCAGCAAAAAAAGATTAGCCTTTTACCGAATCAATGTTTTTTTCATTCAGTGGTGTGTATTTGGTATCAGAGCAGCTGAACTTTCCCCAGCCTCCTCTAGGGGCAGTAGTAGTAATGCTGGCTTCTCTGTACTTCTCCCCAGACACCTCCTTCATGTACATGATTGCGGGTCTCTGCATGCTGAAGCTCTACCAAACCCGCCATCCAGACATCAATGCCAGCGCCTACGCAGCCTACGCCTCCTTCGCGCTGGTCATCTTCCTGGCGGTGATGGGAGTGGTGAGTATAGGCGATGGAGGACACGCCCAGCCTCATTTATACCAGCGCCTGCACTTCAGACTGTCTGTGCTATGAATGATTGTTTTATTATTTTTATTTTTAACTTTACAAACAGGTCTTTAGAAAAGTTAATATCAACAGGAACAATTCAAAAATGTAATCAAAAGTAACCCGAGGTGAGAGACCATATTTATTTCCTCTTAAACAATACCAGTTGCCTGGCTGTCCTGCTGATCCTCTAATACTTTTAGCCATAGATCCTGAACAAGCATGCAGCAGATCAGGTGTTTCTGACATTATTGTCAGATCTGACAGGATTAGCTGCATGCTTGTTTCTGGTGTTATTCAGATACTACTGCAGCCAAATAGATCAGCAAGGCTGCCAGGCAACTGGTATTGTTTAACAGGAAATAAACATGGCAGCTTCCATATCACTCTCACTTCAAATTCCTTTTAAGACATTATTTTACATTACCTTCCATACCAGGTTCAGCCATGATTCTTAGTATATAAAGCACGCTGGGTTTTCAAAGAGAAATGACTGTTTACATGCTAGATAGCTTCTACCTAAAATTGTGTAAACAGGAGATTGACTCCCATTTGTTTTACCTGAAAGAGGTGATTGTGGTGCAGAACGGTGAAGCTGTTGATCTCTCTCGAAATTGTTAAGGGTAAGGGGTACCTTAATTCAGGAGTCTCCATCCTATTTCGGACCTAGAATTACTTTCTAGTCCAAACAATTTTCTAGGAGTGGATGGGGATGTGCATGGGGGGGGGGGGGGGGGGGGAGATCTTGATGGACCCTGGGGAGCAGGGCGGGGGCTATGGTGCGGGGACATGGAAAACCACTACCTACCCCCCCCCCCCCCCTTCACAAACCTCATACAAGCAATCTACATCACTCTTTCAACGCAGTGTGCCCTGTATTTTTTAGGGTTAATTCCTTTTTAATAATTCCTTTTTTTGTATAGCGCTTTTCTCCTGTCGGACTCAAAGCGCTTGCGAGGCAGCCACTAGAGCGCACTCAGTAGGCAGTAGCAGTGTCAAGGAGACTTGCCCAAGAAACTCCTTACTGAAATAGATGCTGACTTACTGAACAGGCAGAGCAGAGATTCGAACCCAGGTCTCCTTTGTCAGAGGCGGAGCCCTTAACCATTACACTAAAAGTGTGAATCCCCTTATCCAGCCTCCTAACCCCACTCCCATTAAAGTGTGACCGGTAAACCACTCCCCCACCCCCCACAGGCAGGACATATCACAACCCCTTCTCCTTCCCTTTATAGAAAGTTGCCCCCAGCCATACCATATTATACTGGTCTGCAAATCTGGCCTCATTCATGCAGAGCAATGTGTCACCAGGTGGAGCCCTCCTCATTTCAGCCGTCTGCAGTGCTGCAGCATACTTCCTACAGCTCCCGTGCAGCATACTTCTTACAGCTCCCGTGCAGCATACTTCCTACAGCTCCCGTGCAGCATACTTCTTACAGCTCCCGTGCAGCATACTTCCTGCGGCTCCTGTGCAGCATACTTCCTGCGGCTCCCGTGCAGCATACTTCCTACAGCTCCCGTGCAGCATACTTCTTACAGCTCCCGTGCAGCATACTTCCTACAGCTCCCGTGCAGCATACTTCTTACAGCTCCCGTGCAGCATACTTCCTGCGGCTCCCATGCAGCATACTTCCTGCGTCTCTCGGTGGGTATCAGCATCAGGCGCTGTACGGATAATGAAGTAGCACAGAAGACGGCTATAGTAAGACGATGGTGCCACCTGGTGACGGTACTCTGCTCAGCATGGATGAAAATAGCATATGAATGAACGTACTTATCAATAGTATTTTTTTAGAATTGGGAAAAGTTGTATGTGATAAATTGGTACAGATGTTACAGTAAATCAGAAAAAAATTGTGTTGTGTTTGGCCTGTGACTACCATAAGGGCCCTTTTCCACCAGCGCGTTTGCGCTGGCTGAATCGCAAAACCGCAAACCGCTAGCGATTTTACAATCGCTACGGTTTGCTTTTTAACATAGGAATCGCGGTAGGTCATTTCCACTACCGCGATTCGCTTTTGTCGGGAACGCGAACGCGCGGCGGAGCGATAATTGCCGCGATTTTGCTATGCAGTGCATAGCATAGCAAAATCGCGGCCGCAAACGTCGGGGGAATCGCCGGTTTTGCGATTCAGCAATCGCTAGCGTTCAGCGTGAACGCTAGCGATTGCAGGTGGAAAAGGGCCGTGTGTGTAAACTTTTGACTTTACCTGTGAAAAACTGCCATGCTGTTTTTTGACAGCTGTTTTCCTGTAGCCCCCTCCATGTGATTGTGACACTTCCTGTTTCCTGTGTCTGCTCCTCCCCTCCATGTGATTGTGTCACTTTCTGTTTCCTGTGTCTGCTCCTCCACTTCCTGTTTCCTGTGTCTGCTCCTCCACTTCCTGTTTCCTGTGTCTGCTCCTCCCCTCCACGTGATTGTGACACTTCCTGTTTCCTGTGTCTGCTCCTCCCCTCCATGTGATTGTGACACTTCCTGTTTCCTCTATATGCTCCTCCCCTCCATGTGATTGTGACACTTCCTGTTTCCTGTGTCTGCTCCTCCCCTCCATGTGATTGTGACACTTCCTGTTTATGCTCCTCCCTTCCGTGTGATTGTGACACTTTTTCCTGTGTCTGCTCCTCCAGGTGTTTGGGAAGGACAACTGGTGGTTCTGGGTCATCTTCTCCATCATCCATGTGGTGGGAACGCTGGCGCTCAGCACCCACATCTACTACATGGGACGCTTCAAGATCGGTGAGACCCCAATCTTATCTGTCACTTAAAAAAACACAAATGCCAAAACTCTGTATAAGGCCTCTGGAGAGCACCGGAGAGCATTTTGCGGCTCGGTTTTGTTTTTCTTAAAAATGCTTCCTTTGACTTGCTGTAACAGTGTGGTAAAACTTCAGCGATCACAATTTTTTGACCAATCGCAGCTATTTTGCCACAGTTTTAATGCAAATCAATAGAAACTTCTCCAGTGTGCCAGGGCCCTGACTCTGTATAAGTAGTCTATATTGTCCTTTATGCGGTTACAGGGCTGGACTGGGCCGCTGGGAGCTCGGGAAAAAGCCTGGTAGGCCTTTTAATTACATAGTGACGTCACGTGACGTCAAAGCCCCCGGGTCCCCATGCGTATTCAGGCCTGGGAACAGGAGGGGGCACAGGGCAGGAAGGGGGGGGGCAGCTGGGGCCCCCTCTACCATGCTCCAGAATGTAGCGGCAGCAGCGGGGAACGACTTACCACTTCCTGGTTTTGCTGATCTGGTCTTCTTTGTTGTCCAATCCTGCTCTCACTGTACTTCCTATGTGCACCGCATGGCATGGGACCATCTCCCACAACAGTGAATCCAGCACCTGCATAGCCCTGTCATGGATAGAGATGGCCCGAACCGTTTGCGGGTGAAATTCTATGGAGCCGCTACTACTTCCAGGTCGCTATGACCCGGAGTAGTACTCCTGCGCTGGCCCAGTGGTGCGCGTCCTAGATCGCACGCCCGTTGCCGGCCACTTTCTGCGCATGAGCATGACGTTGTTCCTTCTGTCCCGTTTCTTCATCACCTGATCACCAAAATGTTCCTTTCCTGTCTCTGGCCTGCTCCAGAAAGTCCCCTCTACTTCCTGTTCTGATAACAGGCTAGGAACAGGAAGTGACACAGACAACAACAACAACAAAAAAGAATCTGGAGCCTTCTGTGCATCATCTGCACAACACAAACGCTAAAGCTGGCATACAGCATACAACTTTGCTTTTGGCACTGAGATCGACATTACGACCGATATCACCTAGAGACTACATTGTGGTTATGTATAACACGCCACAGCCTCATCGTTATGTCGCTCACAACACACAAGAAAATCACTACAAATTTTACTCATATAGATGGTTTTTGTTTAATTGAATGTCGAATTGGGCAACAAAAAATGTATGTTATGTGGCTTTCTTTTAAAGAAAACCTGTAACTAAAAAAAGTTCCCCGGGGTATGTACTCTCCTCGGGCGGGGGAAGCCTCCGGATCCTATCGAGGCTTCCCCTGTCCTCCTCTGTCCCACGGTGGTCTCGCTGCAGCCCCTCCGAATAGCGGGGATGTAAATATTTACCTTCCAGTCTCCATTGTAGGCGCAGTATTGGCTCTCCGCCTCGGGGATAGGCGGAAATAGCCGATCTCTGTCAGGCCGCTCTACTGCGCAGGCGCAAGTCTCCTGCACCTGAGTAGTAGAGCGGACCCGACAGAGATTGTCGATTTCCGCCTATTTCCGTGCTGAGAGCCACAACAGCGCCTCCGCTGGAGCCAGGGAAGGTAAATCCATCTCTGCTTGTCAGGCTTGTCGGGGGAGGATTCCGGGATCTCAAGCAGATGATCTTCTTGCTGTGTTGCTGTAACAGGGAAATCTTGTATGTCTGCAGTAAGCTGATTAGTCTTGTGTGTTGGATGTTCTCTTATGCTGTATGACTAAACTGAGCTCTCTTCTCCTCCTGCCTCCCCTCTCTCTCCCTTCCTCTGTCTCCCCCCCATCTCCTATGATTCATCTCCCCTCTCCTCCTCTTTTTCCTTCTCTCTTCCTCTCTCTTTTTCCTCCTCCCTCTCTCTTCGCCGCCTCCCCCTTTCCCCTCCATATCTCTATCCCCCCATCTTGCTCACCCTGTTTTCCCCCCACACACTCTTCTCTCCACCCATCTCTTTTCCTGTCTTTTTTCCTTTTCTGATTTTTATCTGCTGTCTCTACCAGACGTGTCCAATGCAGGTAAAGTCCCCTGGCTTTCTTCCTTTACTCGTTTTCCCATTTTTTATATTGTAAATGTTATAATATTTATAATTTCTGTGGTTAGGTAGATGGATAGACCCACTGACAGCTAGATAGACAGTTACAGCTAGCTAGTCCCATCTAATAAACAACACACTAGGATCTGTGTACTGTATCTATTTATATATCTATCTGTCTGTCTGTTTATGCATCTATTCATCCATCTATCTAATCTATCTCCATATATTCTGTATGTATATGTCTATCTATCTATCTATCTATCTATCTATCTATCTATCTATCTATCTATCTATCTATCTATCTATCTATCTATCTATCTAATCTATCTCCCTATATGTCTATCTATCTATCTATCTATTTATCTGCGTATTTACCTATAAGAAACCACTAGTATTAATGAATAAATGATAAGTCCCAGAAGTAAGTGCCCTCTGTTTCTCTCTGGCAGTGTCATACTTTGTATAGTTTATTGATAATAATAATAATCCAAATAATTATATATTATGCAGAGTTATGCTAGGTACACGCCATACAATTTTCTGTTAGATTCTTCTGTTAGATTTACCTACAACATGGAAAAAAGCTATCTGGTAGGTAAATCTAACAGAAGAATCTAACAGAAAATTGTATGGTGTGTACCTAGCATTAAGGTGCGTACACACATGCGACTATAGTCGTTTGTAACGATCGTTCCCCGATCTTTACTAACGACGATCGTTACAAAAAACGAACCACCGACTATTAAGGCAAACGACGAACGAGCCAAATCGCTACAAAAGAAAGTTCTGTCTCGGCGGATTTTAACCAACGACGATCGTTTGCAAAAGTAGTACATCGTTGGAAACGATCGTTCGTACTAGGCTTGACATGCGCATTTTTACTATTTCTCCCTGAAACTTCTCATTTTTATGCGCAGGCGCAATAGTTGCTTTACGTGATGTAACGTTCATTCTAACGATCAGATCGTTACACACATTTAAAAACTAACTTTACTCAGGTCGTTCTTTCATCAGTTAAAAGCTCGTTCGTCGTTCTCAACGAACGATCATTGTCGCATGTGTGTACGTAGCATTAGTCTCAGCTGAACTGTATCTCTGCATGTAGCTGCTTCCAACTAATAGATCAGCTAAAAAAAGAAAGATAAGAGTAGACTACTTTTCGGCCAATAGAATCCTAATAATTCCTGGTCTATGTAAGACCTGCGCCGCACTAGCAGGCTGTTTCTGAGCGATTTGTGATGTGAAAAGCTCTAGCTAATGTAATGCTATGGGTGTAATCCCACTTGTGGGATGCGATTTTATAAACATCCCCCATAGCATTGCATTAGCAAGATCTTTACAAATCACTAATGTTGGGAATACACCATTAGATTTTGTGTTCGATGGATAATTTCCAACATGTCCGATCTTATTTTCGATTGTTTTCCTGATCGATTTCTCATAGAAGTGAATGGAAGTAGATAAGAAAAGATATGGGAAATCGATATAAGATTTGAGATCAGACAGTCGATCGAAATAAAATCTGACAGTAAATTGACTGAGAAATCTCATCCTGTATTCCCAGCATAACACCTAGAAAAGGCTGCTAGTGGCTCCCAGACCCAACCTGATTGGCCTGTTTCCAAGCAGCACAGATAAAATAAAACTGTATGAGCTGGAAATTATTTGCATCTCACCGACCACCCCTAACAGTGAGCTGTGGGAGGAGCTTCCCATCCAATAGGGGCGGTCACTGTGAGAAATGCACCCTGTATGTATTTAGAGAGTTTAGCCTCTCTAATCCCTCTCATCTGTGACTAATCACAAGTGTAATTTCATCCCTCATCTGTGTGAACTCTGCAATCTAATTTGTAAGCACAGGATGTTACCAATATGTCTGCTTCCATGAAAGCAGGAAGTATACACTGCAGGTTTATTGCAGGATTTGTATCAGCTGTAACAAAGAAATGTTTTTCTTTATAGGTTATTATGCTGCTGCTTATCTTTTAGAAAGGAAGTTCTGAGTTCAGGTCCGCTTTAAGTTTGCACGCAGGCTGTAAATATCATCGTGTCCTCGGCCATGTGAGCGTATGGACGGTACACTGAGCTAACAACCTGTCCTGTTTCTACAGACTTCGGAGTCTTCCGGCGAATCTTCCAGATCCTCTACACAGACTGCATCCAGCAGTGCAGCCGCCCCATGTACATGGTGGGTAATACCTGTCGCCTGTATGGGGGTTCAAGCAAGGCAAGCTGGGATGACATGGGGGGTGGAGGGCATACAGGGGTCAGGATACAAGAACCCCGTTCTGACAAGGGCACTATAGCGAAACAACAAGAATGTAAATTACAAAACAAGTAACAAAATAAAATTCAAAAAAAAAAAAATTACAGTTAAAAAATGAATTACAGCCACATTTAAAAGCCTTACCATAGAAAATGCCTTCCCGATGGACTTGCGGAAGGCTACGTTCTCTAATGGGGAAGTGTAAAATCAGCAGATTTCTTTGCATAGTTTCCCCTGGGGTGCTGTGGAAGTAACGTTGGATCATTGCAATGGCTTCCACAGCTCACACAGGGACTCTGTACACTAGAGCTACACTACCTGTATGACTGCAGCATAGCCCTTCTAGGCCCCTCCCTCACATCTGCAGCAACTCCATACAATGCCATGCCTACTCTGTACACTAGAGTTACACTACCTGTATGACTGCAGCATAGCCGTTCTAGGCCCCTCCCACCCTCACATCTGCAGCAGCGCCATACAATGCCATGCCTACTCTGTACACTAGAGCTACACTACCTGTATGACTGCAGCATAGCCCTTCTAGGCCCCTCCCACCCTCACATCTGCAGCAGCTCCATACAATGCCATGCCTACTCTGTACACTAGAGTTACACTACCTGTATGACTGCAGCATAGCCCTTCTAGGCCCCTCCCACCCTCACATCTGCAGCAGCGCCATACAATGCCATGCCTACTCTGTACACTACAGCTACACTACCTGTATGACTGCAGCATAGCCCTTCTAGGCCCCTCCCACCCTCACATCTGCAGCAGCGCCATACAATGCCATGCCTACTCTGTACACTAGAGCTACACTACCTGTATGACTGCAGCATAGCCCTTCTAGGCCCCTCCCACCCTCACATCTGCAGCAGCGCCATACAATGCCATGCCTACTCTGTACACTAGAGCTACACTACCTGTATGACTGCAGCATAGCCCTTCTAGGCCCCTCCCACCCTCACATCTGCCGCAGCACCATACAATGCCATGCCTACTCTGTACACTAGATCTACACTACCTGTATGGCAGCATAGCCCTTCTAGGGCCCTCCCACCCTCACATCTGCAGCAGCTCCATACAATGCCATGCCTACTCTGTACACTAGAGCTACACTACCCGTATGACTGCAGCATAGCCCTTCTAGGCCCCTCCCACCCTCACATATGCAGCAGCGCCATACAATGCCATGCATACTCTGTACACTAGAGCTACACTACCCGTATGACTGCAGCATAGCCCTTCTAGGCCCCTCCCACCCTCACATATGCAGCAGCGCCATACAATGCCATGCATACTCTGTACACTAGAGCTACACTACCCGTATGACTGCAGCATAGCCCTTCTAGGCCCCTCCCACCCTCACATATGCAGCAGCGCCATACAATGCCATGCCTACTCTGTACACTACAGCTACACTACCCGTATGACTGCAGCATAGCCCTTCTAGGCCCCTCCCTCACATCTGCAGCAGCTCCATACAATGCCATGCCTACTCTGTACACTAGAGCCTCACTACCTGTATGACTGCAGCATAGCCCTTCTAGGTCCCTCCCACCCTCACATATGCAGCAGCTCCATACAATGCAATGCCTACTCTGTACACTAGAGCTACACTACCTGTATGACTGCAGCATAGCCCTTCTAGGCCCCTCCCACCCTCACATATGCAGCAGTGCCATACAATGCCATGCCTACTCTGTACATTAGAGCTACACTACCTGTATGACTGCAGCATAGCCCTTCTAGGCCCCTCCCACCCTCACATATGCAGCAGCTCCATACAATGCCATGCCTACTCTGTACACTAGAGCTACACTACCTGTATGACTGCAGCATAGCCCTTCTAGGCCCCTCCCACCCTCACATCTGCAGCAGCGCCATACAATGCCATGCATACTCTGTACACTAGATCTACACTACCTGTATGACTGCAGCATAGCCCTTCTAGGCCCCTCCCACCCTCACATCTGCAGCAGCTCCATGCAATGCCATGCCTACTCTGTACACTAGAGTTACACTACCTGTATGACTGCAGCATAGCCCTTCTAGGCCCCTCCCACCCTCATATCTGCAGCAGCTCCATGCAATGCCATGCATACTCTGTACACTAGAGCCTCACTACCTGTATGACTGCAGCATAGCCCTTCTAGGCCCCTCCCACCCTCACATATGCAGCAGCTCCATACAATGCCATGCCTACTCTGTACACTAGAGCTACACTACCTGTATGACTGCAGCATAGCTCTTCTAGGCCCCTCCCAGCTCCATACAGTGGCATGCCTACTGCCTATGTTCAGAGTTGACGGATGTGCAATACGCATCATAGAATGGAGTCGGAGGCAAAGTAGTCGAAGCTCACTACCCTGCCACCAGGTCTGTTCTACATGAGGCCTCATTTTAAGACATTTTAACATCTTGTAAGTATTAAAAGCGGTCACTCCAGGAGCTGCCCTGCGTGCTGTTTGGGATACATTATGATCAGCGATCTCTGGATCACCGTCTCTCACAGATCCTCCTCTCACAATCTCCTCTCTCTCTGTCTCCAGGATCGGATGATTCTTCTCATCGTCGGGAATATTGTCAACTGGTTTTTGTAAGTATCTATTGTCTGTGATGTGATGTGTGCACTGAAAACCGTTCTGCTGTTCTAAGGCAACAGGGCTATGGAGAGAGGGTGGAAGAGGACCTGTAGCCATTCATAGCAGAACATAATCAATCGTAATTCCATTTTTAGAGCAAATTTCCTGGTTTCAGCATCTGAAACCTGTCCTGTATGTTTATATTGCTGTATATTGGTATGTAGCCCCACCCTCCCGGTGATGTCACAGCCTAGGCCATGATGTTATGCAGACTCCTGCCCCAGAGCACTCTGGGAAGTCAACTGAAATCCTGCTCACACTACAGAGGGGAAATAAAAACATCCCGCAGTAATTCATATTGCCAGCAGTAAAGTTGCCGACACTAGTGATAACCTAAACCAGGCAATGGAAACATTTTACAGTGGGGAGATTGATATGGAGGCTGCCATATTTATTTCCTTTTAAGCAATACCCGTTGCCTGGCTATCCTGCTGATCCTCTGCCTCTAATATTTTTTGCCATAGCCCCTGAACAAGCATGCAGCAGATCAGGTGTTTCTGACATTATTGTCAGATGTGACAGGATTAGCTGCATGCTTGTTTCTGGTGTGATTCAGATACTACTGCAGCCAAATAGACCAGCAGGGCTGCCAGGCAACTGGTATTGTTTAAAGGGAAATAAATATGGCTGTAGAGCTGCTGTGAAGCAGGGGTTGGAGCCCCTCTGAGCAGATCAGGGTGGGCCGCTCTCCTGCGTCAGGGGTGCCCACACTTTCTCTTATCGTAACCTCTGACCTCTCTGCCTTTCAGCGCCATCTTCGGGCTGGTTTACCGTCCTCGGGATTTCGCCTCCTACCTGCTGGGGATCTTCATCTGCAACTTGCTGCTCTATCTGGCCTTCTACATCATTATGAAGGTAATGCCAGGACCGCTGGCCTGTCCAGAGGGAACGCTATGATACCAGTGTTCCCTAACCATCATGCTCATCCTATAGCTTCATTACTGAATAAGGCCCGGTTCACATTAGCGTTTTTTTTTGCAGAACGTACCCGGAACGAATGCTATACAAACGCAACGCATGTGAAAGGATTCAATGTTAACCTATTAGACCGTTCACATGCGTCCGTTGGTACGGATACGTTCAGTACGTTCCGTTCCCCAGACCTAAAAAATGCTGCAGGCCCTTATTTTCCCGGACCGTTCTGCCCAGCGGAACGGATCCGGCCAAAAATGCTGTTGCATTTGGGCAATGGAAACCGGAACGTTTCTTCACACTAGTGAAGAAACGGATCGTTCCACGGGGGATGGGGGGACTGGGCACGCGAACGCAAGCGGCGGGAGGGTGCAGCAGCCGGGTGGGCAGGTGAACTGGGCCTAAAATACATACTTAAGGCCGGCGGTAGAGGCTTCCGTCTTCTTCTGCGTCATGTGACTACATGATGTGTCATGTGACTAGTCACATGATGCGCTGTGTAGTCACAGCGCAAGAGGAGGAAGCCTCTGCCGCTGACATTAGGTATGTATGTGCTGGCAAACGGAGTGAAAACCGATCCGATCCATTGGTGAACAGATCAGTTTTCACGCCAGTGTGCACAGAGCCATCTGGATCCGGTGAATCGGAGACCGGATCTGCTTACTGCATCCGTTTGGCACACATTTCTAATGTGAACCGGGCCTAGGCTGCATACTCTATCTGGCCTTCTACATCATCATGAAGGTAACGCCGGGATCGCTGACCCATCCACAGGGAACACTATAATGCCTGCGTTCCCTAACAATCATGTAAAAAATAGAGAAATCAAGAGCCCACTATAGTGTAGTATTTTCATCCAATATGGTAAACAGAAAACAATATAAGATATACTCACAAAGGTAGGTTGCTGACAAAAAACACTGTTAAGGCGTTAGGGGATCTTGACCCGTCCCTTCGTGGTAGATAAAGATGTCGGGCTCTATAGGCAGGGAGAACAATGGTAGACCCCTCCACCAAAGGTGGGCTAGTGATAGTAGTATCAGAAACACAGAGGCGCCACAAGGATAAATCAATGTTCAAATTAAAAATAAGGAAAGAGGTACTCATCTCCCCATAGAAGACTCCACAAGATAAACATTAGAAAAGTATTCTTTAAAGGACATCCGAGGTGAAAAGAAACTGATGAGAAAAACATTTGTATCTATCCTCCTCCTCCTAAAAATGTCCTTTTTTTTTTTGATATCCTACAGTTTTATTTTATATTTAAATCTACTTTTTAAGTTTTTACTGTTTCATTGTCTTTGCTCATTTACACCAGAGCTCAAATCTATGAATTATTGACCCTTTTTATTTCATTTCCGCTCTCAGAAGCCATTTACTGCCAGGAAAGTGTTTTATGGCTGTAATTACTTATAATTGAGGGTTATGTTATAGTCTGACCCGGTCCGACCCGGATAGAAACTGTCACTTACATACCTGATATTTAACTCTTTTAGGCAGAGAAAGAAAAAAAGGAACACAGCATAGTTATTTGTGTGCTAGGCACTGTACATACACATGTCTATCTCATTATGCCACATGTCACTTCGGTTGTCCTTTAACCACTTAAGGACCGTAGGCTTACACCCCCCTAGTGACCAGGCTATTTTTTTCACAAATTAGGCCACTGCAGCTTTAAGGGCTCACTGCAGGGCCGTACAACTCAGCACAAAAAGTGATCCCCCCTTTTCTGCTCACCAACAGAGCTTTTTATTGGTGGGCTCTGATTGCTGCTGGCATGTTTGTTTATTATTTTTTTATTTTATTTATACATATTTATTTTTAAATAAAGTTTTGTATTTGATTTTTTACCCTAGCCTCTCCCCCCCCCCCCCCCACCACCAGCCAATGACAGCGGATCGCTCCTGTCCCCCCCCCCCTCCCCCAGGGGGACAGCCATGTCACATGTCCTGTCCCCAGTACAGCGCTGCCTTAATCGCAGGCTGTACCATGTAAATAGATGGCGGTTTCACTGCTGGGAGGCTGATGATGGAGCAGAGCTCCGTCATTCAAGTGGAGATGCGCGCGCATCGGTGCGCGATCCCCTGCAGTCACCGCCCCCAGGACTTCACGCCAGTTGGCGTTGACTGGTCCTGGGGCTGCCGCTGCGTTCACGTTTGCGTGGAGCGATCGTAAAGTGGTTAATAACGTACTCTGATTGTGACGTGTTTCATGGGACACAGCACAATTCCTCAGGCAGTGGAATAGGAGTAACCGATCCGTTATCCTGGAGGCGCCACGCTCACTTTGATAACAGATCAGTTGCTCCTGTTCTGCCTGAGGAAGTGGAATGTGTCCCACGAAACTGGATTGGTATACTCTGGGATTGGTATACTAGTGTTTCTAGCATGCAGGGACCCGAATGGACGGCAGCAGGTGAATTTTCTGCCAAACGTATGCGGCGAGCAGCTTAGCGAGAACTGACACCTTTCGTTTTATCATAGGCTAGCATTGATTCCGTTGGCCTCCGTCACCATCCGCTTCGTCTGTCCAAAAAGTCGTACGGGACACAAACTTGCGATCCACTCACCGGAACTGACCGAATTGATGATCCCATTACCAACTGACTGATGTGAACGGATAAATAGAACATGTTTACTGCTGGTGTGAATCCAGCCTTACTTTTAACCGCTAAACCGCTCCCTCTGCCTGTAACCTGTCATACGTTCCTCCAGAAGGATAGGAGGCGGAGAGGAAAGAGTACACTCCCACTCAGATGCTGGCTGGATAGTGTAATAGTTAAGGGCTCTGCCTCCGACACAGAAGACCAGGGTTTGAATCTCGGCTCTGCCTGTTCAGTAAGCCAGCACCTATTCAGTAGGAGACCTTGGGCAAGTCTCCCTAACACTGCTACTGCCTATAGAGCGTGTCCTAGTGGCTGCAGCTCTGGAGCTTTGAGTCCGCCAGGAGAAAAGCGTGATATAAATGTTCTGTGTCTTGTCTTCTAAACTCTGATGAAATAGTGATTTGGGGCACAATTATAGATACACCCGCAAAAAAATGACATTTTTGTTTTCAGATAAACTTTATTTGCATGTGAATGGCTGACAGTATTCAGAAAAGGACTGAACCATATACAGTATCAATAACCCCAATTCATGCTTTCTCTGCCTTCTCCTCGCAGCTGCGCAGTGCAGAGAGGATCCGCCCCCTGCCGCTCTTCTGCATCATCGCCACCGCCGGGGTCTGGGCCGCCGCCCTTTACTTCTTCTTCCAGAATCTGAGCAGCTGGGAGGTAATAAGACTATCATAGTGTCGCCCCCTGCTGGATGCTTGTTACTACAGATTTTTTTCAAAATGTAAAGTTATATAGTGTATTCACGCAGTGACTGTCGCCCGGAGGCATCAAGTTTCAGTCTCCAGGGCAACAGTTTGGGTCTCAAATGCTGTACAGACACGTCACTAGGCTGCAGTTAAATGACTTATTCTGTTGCTATGGAGCGGGGAGGTGGGTGTGGCTCTTCTGGTAGGAGGGGTAAGGAAGACGCAAACAAAGGGGAAAGGCAAATGCTTACTCCCAAGTTGCACCTGGCTATTAAATGATCTTCAGAATAAGCCTGTGAGCAAATTTAAGGCACAGCAAGTGCACCTGTAGTACCAGGTAGTGAAGGTAGTCTCCTAACCACTGCTGTGTCACCAGAGAACTACGTTACCTGTGGGATGCTCTAACCTTCAAAGAGGCGTGGCCGCCGCCCCAAGTATTTGGGACCCCCGCCTGTACCAGCTACCTCTGAAGCTCAGAGCTTCCCACAGGTAATAACGCTCCAGGTCACACAGCAGTGGTTAGGAGGGGGCGTGAGAGACTACCTGCGTGCGATGCCACTGCTAAACAATTCATTGTATTATTATGTGAAACTGATGTCTCTTCCTAGGACTGAGGAGGCATTGGTTCAGGTTGTGCTAGATCTGGTACTGCAGGTGTATACACTGAAATTGCTGAAAGGCTTTTCCTGCAGGTCATTGTGGTGTAGAATGTGAGGTCACGGGGAGGTTACCGATGCTTCCCTCTGAGGTGTGGCATGTGGGTAATGGTCCTGGAGGGTGGAAGTGCTTGGGATCCCTGCTGAATGTGAATCTTAGGGGTAAGGAGTAGGGATGCTCATTTGGATTCCACGGAAATTGCATTTCCGCATCGGAATGCGGAAATCGGTAATGCAAGCACGTTAGGCGGATTTCTGCAGGAAATCGCGGAAATTCCGCCCGACTTTAACATCGATTTTCTCAAAAACTATAAGGTCTTTTTGAAAACTTTTTTTTGCATCTTGTTCAGGAGATTCTGCTTAATAAACCCTGATTTGGTGTTTCTAGGACTTACGGGGGCTTTGCAATTAACCGCTAAACTCGGCGGGTTTTTACTGTAATGTAAAATGCAGAAAATCCGCATCTGCCTATTTTCTGCATTTACATTACAGTAAAAATCCGCCGACTTTAAAGACCTTATAGTTTTTGAGAAAATTGATGTTAAAGTCGGGCGGAATTTCCGCGATTTCCGGCAGAAATTCCGCATTGGAATGCGGAAATTGGTAGCGGAAAGCGGAATCTGTATTTGGCAATGGCGGTATGCGGATTTACCGCGGAATCGGAAATTGGCATTTCCGACCATAAGGAGGAGAAAGATGAGCTTGGCTGAAATGGCCCAGAACTCTTGATCTGTTGGTGACAGTCCTCCGCTGTCCCCCCCCCCCCCCATTGAAACTCCCGCACCTTCGGGAGTCCTCTGAAGGCTGTGGAAGCACTCTTCTCCGAGTGTTTCTGAAGATGGGCGGCTCATGTAAGAGCTCACAGATACGCAGTACAGAGCCACTCGTCTTTTAAAAGCACTTAGGCACATGAGTGCTTTCAAAGCCGTCAACAACTTCAACATGGCGGTAGAGTGATGGATCAAGGAAACCGGAATGTATTGTTTATGAGTTTCTGCTATTGTGTATGTGAAAGCTCTTACAATAGTCCTTCTGGCTGTAGTAGAAGAGGGATGAGGCTGATTGCTGTTGAGGAACACGCAAGGCCTGGGTCTTCTGGTGCCACCACACAGGCCGGGGTTCCTCCACAGATTTGTGTTTGACTAGTAACATGCATTGTCTTCAGGTACTGATTCCCTGCGCTGTGTGTTTGTAGGAGACCCCGGCGCAGTCCCGGGAGAAGAACCGAGAATGTATCCTCATGCACTTCTTTGATGATCATGACATCTGGCACTTCCTGTCAGCTACTGCCATGTTCTTCTCCTTCCTGGTAAGTGGAGGCCTCCTGCCACACACATGCTACATGGCCTATCCGATATTTTCAGTGGCACACATCTGTAAATGGTGAGCGCTACACTGATGGTAACACAAGAAATGATCACCCAGGACTACAGCAATCCATTTTATAGTGAGTCTAAAATAGGGTATTTGCAAGATTAACCTTCAGTTGCGGAGGGGTGGGGGACCTGCTGTGGCCTAAACACATCCTATTTGGGGAAAGTGGGGTACTTCTTAGTCCCACCATTTTTTCCAGTGGGCCTCATGTTATGGTATTAAAGCCACTTAATTAGGTTACTGGTAGAGGAATCCTTACATTTGCAGGGATGTTCTTATTCCTATGCAGCAGTTGGAAGAAATCACTCCCATCTCAGTAACGGCTGACTGCCATACTTGTGAGCTTTCTCAGTGAAGCATGTGAAGAGGTTCATAGGAAAGACCACAAGTAACCATCTGCAGGGGTGCAGCTAAGGTTTTTGTGGCCCCAAGCGGACTGTAGGAAGTGGCCCTATCCTGCGGCGCGCGAAAAATGGGTGTGGCTATCCCGCATAAGTGAGCATGGCCATGACATGTGGGTGGAGCTGGAGGGCAGATTGGGGCGGGTCTGTTTGCGGGGAAAATGGATGTGGCAGTGACTGAGGCGCGCGCAGCGCACCGCGCCGAAAGATGGATTTGGCCAGAAAATAAAAACGCAATTTGTGCAACATTTCAGCAGAAAACAAACAGAATTTGGGCCACATTTCAGCAGAAATCAAACGCAATTTGGGCCACATTTCAGCAGAAATGAAACGCAATTTGGGCCACATTTCAGCAGAAATCAAACGCAATTTGGGCACATTTTCAGCAGAAATCAAACGCAATTATGGCACATTTTCAGCAGAAATCAAACGCAATTAGGGCCACATTTCAGCAGAAATCAAACGCAATTTGGGCACATTTTCAGCAGAAATCAAACGCAATTTGGGCCACATTTCAGCAGAAATCAAACGCAATTTGGGCCACATTTCAGCAGAAATCAAACGCAATTTGGGCCACATTTCAGCAGAAATCAAACGCAATTTGAGCACATTTTCAGCAGAAATCAAACGCAATTTGAGCACATTTTCAGCAGCAATCAAACGCAATTAGGCCACATTTTCAGCAGAAATCAAATGCAATTAGGGCACAGTTCAGCAGAAATCAAACGCAATTAGGGCACAGTTCAGCAGAAATCAAACGCAATTAGGGCACAGTTCAGCAGAAATCAAACGCAATTAGGGCACAGTTCAGCAGATATCAAACGCAATTAGGGCACATTTTCAGCAGAAATCAAATGCAATTAGAGCACAGTTCAGCAGAAATCAAACACAATTAGGGAACAGTTCAGCAGAAATCAAACGCAATTAGGGCACAGTTCAGCAGAAAACACAATTAGGGCACAGTTCAGCAGAAATCAAACACAATTAGGGCACATTTTCAGCAGAAATCAAACACAATTAGGGCACAGTTCAGCAGAAGTCAAACACTATTAGGGCACAGTTCAGCAGAAATCAAACGCAATTAGGGCACATTTTCAGAGCTGCAAAAAGAAAAGAATTTACTCACCTGGCACTGGCAGAAGTCTTCTCTCCCCGTCTCCTCTCCTGGCCGGCTCCTCAGGCGCGCAGTTCCCACGGAGCTCCCTCCCTCCTCCAATCTCCCGCGCTGATTGAATCAGGGCTGCGGGAAGATGGCCACCCGAAGCCCTGTACTGGAAGCATAGTCTCCAGAGCAGGGCTTCGGCGGCGGCCATCTTCCCGTAGCCCTGCCCTACTCTGCTCTGCCAGCCCCGCGGGGCTGCGGGAAAACAGTGACGTCACGCCGACGTCACGGAGCCGCCGAGGCCCCTACGATCTTGAGGCCCCAAGCGACCGCTTGGTTCGCTTTATGCCTCGCGGCGCCCCTGACCATCTGAGTAATAACAACGGTGTTTTTGCAGTACAGTTTGTTGAAACACTTAGGGCCATATGCAATTCCATTTTTTACCTGAGTTTTCGCCTAGGTGATATTTTCCCAACTTCAAAATAAAATGCTTTTCAACCCACTAGCAAGAGAACAAATACTCAAAATAATTTTGATAGTGCTTTTTCCACTGCAAAATGCTAAAAATGTATTTTAAATCAAAGATGAAAAATGATCTCCTAGGAGAAAACTGAGGAGAAAAAGTGAATTGCACATGGGCCTTGAAGTCTATAGAGATGACTTTAGGGGGATTTTTGGACACTGGAAATAATATGGTGCCCCTGATTTAGGATCACATTAGGAGGTCTCTGTTACACGTCAAGCACTTCCCTTTGCACCAGAGAGCCTGGCCGGCTCAGAGCCACAGTATAGGCCGGGATTTCTCTAACCTGCAGCCATGCTGTGCCCCTCCTGCTATTCACCCCCAGTCAGAGCACCATCACTGGTAGCAGGGGCATTGTATTGGTTTATGGATGCAGGAAGGGGCAGAGCAGAAGGGTGAGGGGAAGAGCTATAAGGGGAACCTAAAGTGAGGGGAATATGGAGGCTGCCACATTTCGTTTCTTTTAAACAATACCAGTTGCCTGGCAGTCCTGCTGGTCTCTTTGGCTGCTGTAGTGTCTGACTCACACACCTGAAACAAGCATGCAGATAATCCAGTCACATTTGAGTCAAACATTTGATCTGCTGCATGCTTGTTCAGGAACTATGGCTATTTTTTTGTTTTATTATTTATTTATTTTTAAATAAAAATTCCCTATTTTTTTCCCCGCCTCTCCCTCCCTCCCTCCCGCTAGCCAATGACAGTGATCGGCTGTCATAGGCATCAACCTATGAGAGACGATCGTTCTTAAAGTGAACCTCCAGACTAAAAATCGACTCAGCAGCACTGAAAAGGCCTGGTGTTTCTTTAACAGTTTCACAGCATCAGAACTTTGTTTTTCTTATACAAGCCTTATTTTTAGTTGTACAGAAGAAAACTGCCCGGGCTTTTTTCCCCTGATGCTGTGCAAAGCATGATGGGATTTCTGATGTTGTTCTCTTTCTGCTGTTTTGGTGCAATTTTTTTTTTTTTTTTTACATTTTTAATTTGACATTTGAAGCCTAGCGTGTGCAGCTGGGAGGGGTGATCAGGACACAGGACAGTTGGAACTGTGTCTCATGCTCCTTGTCACCTCCTTTCAACCAAAAAGATGGCTGCCCCCATGACAAAGATGGCAGCCCCCATGAATCACAAACATTTGCCTGTTCTTTTAAAACAGGGTGGGTAAGAGATTATATTACCTATCTATTCTAATTAACATAACTAATGTAACTTGATGACAGTATGTTTGTTTAGGCTGAAGTTCCCCTTTAAGCCTTCCCAGGGACAGCCGAGTGACAGCCGGTCTGGGAAAATGTGCCAAGTTAGGAATCTGCGCTCCGTCTCGCTTTCCGCGGCACACGTGTGAGCTCCATGTTTTTTAACAAGTGGCAGAGGAACCTATTTTTAATATAGGATCCGGGTTCCTACGTTTAAGCGGAGCTGAAAGGGGTTCTCTTGCACTTTAAAAAAAACCAAAAAACTGGCACTTATCTGGGGCTTCTATTGGCCCCCTGCAGCTGGAATGTTCCATGCCGTCCTCCTCCGATCACCCGTTCCCCACCGCCAGCACCGATGTAATTATTCATCTAACTAGACAAATAGAAGTGCAGCTGTGCGCGTGCTCGCTCCCGGCCACGCAGCCGCATTTCTATTTGTCTAATTAGACGAATAATTAGCTCGATGCCAGCAGTGGGGAACGGGTGATCGGAGAAGGACGGCACAGAACATTCCAACTGCAGGGGGGCGATAGAAGCCCCAGGTAAGTGGCAGTTTTTGTTTTTCTTAAAGTGCAAAAGAACTCCTTTAAAAAAAGTCCCAAACAGGTACATTTTTTAAGCAAGTGTGGACCGGCTCTTACTGCCCCAGTCAGCCTTTTTCTCACCCACATTCTGTTTGCAGGTGCTGCTCACCTTGGACGATGATCTGGATGAGGTTCGGAGAGACAAGATCCCCGTTTTCTAAGGAGAGTCCAGCTGGTCTCCTTCCTTCCGTTACTGAGCCGTCGGCATACGGCGGCGTCGCCGTGTCTGCGGATGGAGACGATTGCCACCCTCCAGAGGCGGGGAGAAGAGGAGGACCGCAAGGAGGGGAGGAGCTTCCAGACCAACCAACCTTCAATGCTGCCTACAGGCGCCACACTGCACCGATGCTGATCTAGTGCCCTCCACAGGCCAGACTGGCTCACAACAGTCTTCAGTGTTAACCTGCACAGTTGGCACTTACCTTGACGGTGCTGCCGTGTAAACACTCGGCAATATTAATGCAAAGAAGTGTTTGCTGCCCAGAAACGATTAACTTCTACACACCTGGCATGCTGCCGATTATTATTACCAAGGTCTTCTTTTATTCGCAAGAAAAGTTTTATGGAAGTTTTTTGCGTTTTACGTTTTTAGCGGCAGCGACCGCGTCATCACATGACTTCCTTTCCGTTCCTTTTTTCCTCCGCATCTTCCAGTTTTTTGGAGCCTACAGACTGCCCCTGAGGGTAATTGGGCATTATAAGACTTCTGGACCAGTCGTTGGCCAAGGGGACCGTTACTAATTTTATGTGCTAAAAAGACAATTTTTAACTTAACTATTTTATTGTTGTGAATTTGTTTTCCTGCGGCTTGCGACCCGCGGACATCCACTGCACGTCCTGCTGAGGTCATCATGCTGTGACCCGCGGACATCCGCTGCACTTCCTGTTGAGGTCATCATGCTGCTGCCAACGTTGGCTCCGTTCATTGTGGACTTTCGGTTAAATTATTTTAATGTGATTTGTGTGTTTTCCTGTCAGACCTGAGAACTCTGTGCTGAATACCTGCCATGCCAAGACGCTGGAAGAGGAAGACTGATACAGCATTGCTAGCTCAGAATTCTGCTACTGCCGTCTTTACTGCCCATATAGTACCAGATTTAAACATATTACCGCCTAAGGCCCACTGTCACCAAAGCCCCCTCCTCCCATCCTGTGTGCTCCTTCCCATCCTGTCCTCCACTGTCGTCCCCCCCCCCCCCCCCCCCTTTACCCATCCTGTGCTCCCTCCTGTTCTCCACCAGGAATACTCATCAGATGCAATCACGAGATTACTCCGGTGCACTTCCTCCTTCAAGCCGGAAGGAGGAAGTGCACCATGGTGAGGCTTGCAACGCGACCAATAGGACGCTTGCAAGCTCTTTGGAACGCAGGGCGGACGGCGGAATTATGGGTAAATAACCTTTTGTATCCCTACTGCACACCTGCACCAATTAAACCTCATTTGAATCACGAGTAATCTCGTGATTGCATCTGGTGAGCATCCCTGTTCTCCACTGCCCCCCCCCCCCCCCCTTCCTTCCTTACCCATCCTTTGCTCCTTCCTGTCATCCACCTGTTCTCCCCCCCCCCCCAATCCTGTGCCCCCCCATGTAGTCCAGTATTCCCTCCTCCATCCTGTCCTTCACTGGTCCCCCCTATTTACAGCAGAGTATTTGTGTAGCAGTACCCGTGGTTCTCTCACCTCCTCCGGCTGTTCGCAGTCCATCGTCTCACAACCCACTTCTCACTCTAGTCCCCAGCCTCTCCTCATGGGTAGCGGGATTCCACGCAACATGAGTAGATGGAGATTCTGGGCACTAGAGTGAGAAGTGAGAGGATTGACATCACTTCAGTGCCCAAGGAGATGAGAGAAGCATGGTTACTGCTGCATCAGATACTCCAGTGTTCTGGGGGGAGCACAGGGTTGGGAGTGCACTCTAGGTCACCGGAAAGGGTGGGGGGAGGCTGTGAAAGCAGGGCAGCCGTGGATCGGACCTGTGACCACTGGGGTTTACATGTTTGCCAGTCTGCTACCCACCCCTTGCTTCCTGGTGCCCTGGACCATGGCCTTTGTGGCCTTAAAAGCGGAATATAACCCTGCATTTCAACTTTGCTCTAAAACATTATTTACAGTATATTATATGCAACCAGCATTTTTTTTTTTTTACTAGACCAGCATTGGAAGGGTTACACACAGAGGTTTAAAGTTCCTGGAGAGAACTGCAGACACATCCGAAGCTGACATAGATACATTTTGTTCACATAAATGCATCTAAGTGTTGAATGTGACTCACTCTCTCTGACTGAGAAGGAGCTGGAGGACAGCCAAAGAGTGTGTAACTTTCATCACTTGTTACATTCTATTTAGTTAAATGTATCTATTTGAACTTCTGCATATCTCTCCACGGAACTTTAAACCTCTGTGTTTAACCCTTCCAATGCTGGTCTAGTAAAAAAAAAAAAATGCTGGTTGCATATAATATGCTGTAAATAATGTTTTAGAGCAAAGTTGAAATGCAGAGTTATATTCCGCTTTAAATCCGGCCATGTTAACCAGAAGCTTTGATTGGCTAGTTAGGAATTGTTCACAATAATCCGGCCTCTCCCCAGATGCAGAAAATAGAGGATCAACATTACAGACGATTAGTGAGGTACAAATCGTGCAGAACCGCAGACTGAGCCGGGTAAGGTCAGTAGCTGCACACAGCAGGGACTTTCAGGAAGAGGTCGGCGGCTGCCTCTGCGGTTTCCCAGCGACCGCTCCAGTTTAAGGCATCTTACCCACACCGCCTTGAGGCTTGTTATGGGACTACAAGTTTCAGCATGCCCAGCGTATGTTCTATATAGAGGTGCGGAGGAGTTCCAGGCTGCCAAACACAATAGTCTCAGCCAACAGCACTTTTCTACATTCTGAATGTGTTATTGTTATAATTATTGATGATGTTACATAAAAAAAAAAACCTGTGTGTGGTCATTAATGTTCTGCTTTGTGAGTGTGCTGGTTACCTGGAGGACATTCCTGTCACTGAGAGGTTACATACAATAGTGATTTCATCTGCGAGAGAGAAAACTGCAACTAGTTCAATGCAACACTGCCACTAACCTTCCCAAACCACAATAGGCAAGGGACAGCGGAAGAGAAGAGCGCGCAAATGCAGCATAAACGATGGCAGGAGTGAGGGGTGCCCAAAGGCAGTGTGAAGGATGGCAGGAGTGAGCTCACAGACGCAGCGTGAGGGGCGGCGGGAGTGGGGAGCGCACAGACGCAGCGTGAGGGGTGGCGGGAGTGGGGAGCGCACAGACGCAGCGTGAGGGGCGGCGGGAGTGGGGAGCGCACAGACGCAGCGTGCGTGAGGGGCAGCAGGAGTGGGAATCGCTCAGACGCAGCATGAGGGGCGGCAGTAGTAGAAAGCGCACAGATGCAGCGTGAGTGAGGGGCGGCAGGAGTGGGGAGTGCACAGACGCAGCATGAGGGGCGGCAGTAGTGGAGAGCGCACAGACGAAGCGTGAGTGAGGAGCGGTAGGAGAGCGCTCAGACGGAGCATGAGGGGCAGCAGTAGTGGAGAGCGCACAGACGCAGCGTGAGGGGCAGCAGGAGTGGGGAGCGCACAGACGCAGCATGAGGGGCGGCAGGAGTGGGGAACGCACAGAAGCAGCGTGAGGGGCGGCAGGAGTGGGGAGCGCACAGACACAGCATGAGTGAGGGGCGGCAGGAGTGGGAATTGCTCAGACGCAGCATGAGGGGCGGCAGTAGTGGAAAGCGCACAGACGCAGCGTGAGTGAGGGGCGGCAGGAATGGGGAGCGCACAGACGAAGCGTGAGTGAGGGACGGCAGGAGAGCGCTCAGACGCAGCATGAGGGGCAGCAGTAGTGGAGAGCGCACAGACGCAGTGTGAGGGGAGGCAGGAGTGGGGAGCGCACAGACGCAGCATGAGGGGCGGCAGTAGTGGAGAGCGCACAGACGAAGCGTGAGTGAGGAGCGGTAGGAGAGCGCTCAGACGCAGCATGAGGGGCGGCAGTAGTGGAGAGCGCACAGACGCAGTGTGAGGGGCGGCAGGAGTGGGGAGCGCACAGACGCAGCGTGAGGGGCGGCAGGAGTGAGAATCGCTCAGACGCAGCGTGAGGGGCGGCAGTAGTGGAAAGCGCACAGACGCAGCCTGAGTGAGGGGCGGCAGGAGTGGGGAGCGCACAGACGAAGCATGAGTGAGGGGCAGTAGTAGTGGAGAGCGCTCAGACGCAGCATGAGGGGCAGCAGTAGTGGAAAGCGCACAGACGCAGCGTGAGTGAGGGGCGGCAGGAGTGGGGAGCGCACAGACGAAGCGTGAGTGAGGGGCGGCAGGAGTGGGAATCGCTCAGACGCAGCATGAGGGGCAGCAGTAGTGGAAAGCGCACAGACGCAGCGTGAGTGAGGGGCGGCAGGAGTGGGGAACGCACAGACGCAGCGTGAGTGAGGGGCGGCAGGAGTGGGGAGCGCACAGACGCAGCATGAGGGGCGGCAGTAGTGGAGAGCGCACAGACGCAGCGTGAGGGGCGGCAGGAGTGGGGAGCGCACAGATGCAGCGTGAGGGGCGGCAGGAGTGGGGAACGCACAGAAGCAGCGAGGGGCAGCAGGAGTGGGGAGCGCATAGACGCAGCATAAGTGAGGGGCGGCAGGAGTGGGAATTGCTCAGACGCAGCATGAGGGGCGGCAGTAGTGGAAAGCGCACAGATGCAGCGTGAGTGAGGGGCGGCAGGAGTGGGGAGCGCACAGACGCAGCATGAGGGGCGGCAGTAGTGGAGAGCGCACAGACGAAGCGTGAGTGAGGAGCGGTAGGAGAGCGCTCAAACGCAGCATGAGGGGCGGCAGTAGTGGAGAGCGCAGAGACGCAGTGTGAGGGGAGGCAGGAGTGGGGAGCGCACAGACGCAGCGTGAGGGGCAGCAGGAGTGGGGAGCGCACAGACGCAGCGTGAGGGGCGGCAGGAGTGGGGAGCGCACAGATGCAGCGTGAGGGGCGGCAGGAGTGGGGAGCGCACAGACGCAGCATGAGTGAGGGGCGGCAGGAGTGGGAATTGCTCAGACGCAGCATGAGGGGCGGCAGTAGTGGAAAGCGCACAGACGCAGCGTGAGTGAGGCGCGGCAGGAGTGGGGAGCGCACAGACGCAGCATGAGGGGCGGCAGTAGTGGAGAGCGCACAGACGAAGCGTGAGTGAGGAGCGGTAGGAGAGCGCTCAGACGCAGCATGAGGGGCGGCAGTAGTGGAGAGCGCACAGACGCAGTGTGAGGGGAGGCAGGAGTGGGGAGCGCACAGACGCAGCGTGAGGGGAGGCAGGAGTGGGGAGCGCACAGACGCAGAGTGAGGGGAGGCAGGAGTGGGGAGCGCACAGACGCAGCGTGAGGGGAGGCAGGAGTGGGGAGCGCACAGACGCAGGAGTGGGGAGCACACAGACGCAGCATGAGTGAGGGGCGGCAGGAATGGGAGAGCGCTCAGACGCTGCAGGAGTGGGGAGCGCACAGATGCAGGAGTGGGAAGCGCGTAGACAGCGTGAGGTGTAGCAGGAGTGGGGAGCGCAGAGGCAGCGTGAGTGAGGGGCGGCAGGAGTGGGGCGCGCACAGACGCAGCGTGAAGGAAAGCGGGAGCAAGGAGCGTGCAAACGCGTGAAGGATGGCAGGAGTGAGGAGTACATAGACGCAGCGTGAGGGGGTGGAAGAAGTGCGCACTCAGACACAGTGTAATGGATGTCAGGAGCCCGCTAAGGCAATATGAGAGACGGTAGGAATGGGAAGCATGAGGCGTGCAATGACAGCACAAGGGATGGCGGGAGTGGGGATCGCGCAGGAATGGGGAAACCCTACCTGTGCTACAACACAGACAACAGGAGACTAAGTGGTTGAAAAACATTTTTATTTTTTTACTAATAAAATATGTTTTGTTCTTTACAAATAATTATTACAACCAGAGTTACATTAAATAAGAAAATTAGAAATAAGAGCTTAGCATGAGACTGGTGGGACCCGAAGCACCAATAGAAAACCAGCTGAGAGCCAGAAGCCCAGTCACATGATCAGCGGTCCAGTTTATCTTCAGGGAGTGAAGGGGAGGGGCTTATAATGCAATTTCCATAAAAGTATAAAGCTGTACAGAGTTATGTACACAGGAGGCAGCTGTGCAAAAGACTCCTCCCATAATCTGCACATATGTACAATATATACATAACATCAATACTGAACACACCAGAATTTTACACATGCTGACTTACTGCCCATCCATGGGAGATTATTAAACCTGATCTCTGGACCAACCATAAACAGATAAAATAACGCACGTCTCACTGGCCCGAAGAGCTGCAATTCTGTCCAGCCAGTCCTGGGGGTCAGACCGCTCCTGTAGAGACGGGTGGAATCAGATGCTAATAATGCAGAGTTGATACAAATTCTGGGCAGTTTGCAAATGTACCAGTTAAAAAAAGGTAGCAGCTTTATTTGGTCCATTTCAAAGCTGTATAAATTCAGCATAAAACTTGCATCAATAGCCTTTTTAGCATCTGGATGTCCCAAAACTCTAGACAGCCGGTAACCTGCACATCTACTTTAATTGCCCTGCCCATTAGCAGATGACCAGGATGTACCGAGGCTACTGTCTACAAAGTGAAGAGAAGCAGCACACTAATGAGTCATCACTTCTCTCTGCAGCTGGTGGGCAGGTCAATTAGGTGTGATTATGTGACATACAAAGAAGGAAGAACAGATGCCATATTACATTTAACCAGTACTCCAGAAACAAACCATGTGAGGAGATGAGGAGGTTGGGACTTGTTGACAGGAAGTAGGTGGTAAGCAATTGGCAAGACCTTAATTGTCTTAAAGGGGAAACTAGCTCGGTATGCACGGTCACAATTGTGTATGGATAGCTGCACAACTACAGGCCAACATTGCTACACATGAGTTCTTGTATTTGAAAAATTCAGATTCCAAGGGGATAGTTATAGTTTGCTTTGAGAATTTGCCGTATTCCGCTCCGGTTAACTTAAACCAGCTTTAAGGTGGCTTTCGTGGTAGGAATGGTCACCTATTCTGTGATTATGCAAATATATGAAGCCAGAAAAGGAACCAAACTAATGCAGTAGCTGTGGCATTTCACTGGTCCGACACTCATCTGCATATAACTTGCATACATTTGGAACAATTCGCATGGCATTGACCATCTCCATTGGACAGTTAGAAACATTTGGAGCCATTTCTCCTCACCGACCATCTGATAGGAGAGGCCACAGAATCTACATTTTCCACACGAATCATTGTATCGGTTATTACTAAATATGCATTTACATTTCCAACCAACAATTTCCTAAAACCATGTAAAAAAATAGTTATATTCTATGCAACCATGGCAACAGTATTCCGTTTACAGACTGGATTCCCCCGAAACCTGACCTGCCACAGCACCAACCAAAGAAGTTACTTTTAAAGTGAACCTCCTGACTAAAAATCTACAGCACTGAAAAGGCTTGGTGTTTAACAGTTTCACAGCATCAGAAGTGTTTTTCTTACATAAGCCTTATTTTTAGCTTTACAAAAGCTAAGCTCCGCCCCTTCAAAGAAAACTGCCCGGGCTTTTTTCCAGATGCTGTGCAAAGCATGATGGGATTTCCTATGTTATTCACGTTGCCTAGCAACTGGGAGGGGTGATCAGGACACAGGACAGTTGGAACTGTGTCTCATGCTCCCCGTCACCTCCTTTCAACCAAAAAGATGGCTGCCCTCATGAAATCAAACATTTGCCTGTTCTTTTAAAATAGGGTGGGTAAGAGATTATATTACCTATCTTTTTTAATTAACATAACTAAAGTAACTTAATGACAGTATGTATGTTTAGGCTGAAGTTCCTCTTTAAACTGAAACTGTTACTTGTCCACAGGCTGTCAGAGTGGAGAATCTCATGGCACTTGTTACGGATGTCAATGAGTTGCTAATCATTTCGAGATGATGCAAGGTTCATGCAAATAATAAGATGCTTTTGCTTAGTCTATTTCCAAGGTACAGCAATTTGCATCACGTTAAAAATGATTAGCATCTCATGGCTCATTGTTGGGTCAGGAAGGTGGGTGGATAAACTCGGCCAATGCCAGGAGGCGTGGCTACCGCCTAGGCTGGGACGTCCCATCTCTGCTGTTTTCCTATGCTCTGCACCATGATAAAGCTACAACAGTGCTGGATGTAAGACTTTCACATGTGGGGAAGACGGCAAAGCTGCTGAAACATGATGCAAAATACATTCTTCATTCTACTTTTACCAGATTCTTCTCTAGTCAGTCATTTCAATAAACAAGCCCATTTCCTTCATGGTTGTTGGCACCAAGTGCCTCTAATACTATATCCAGTACTGTTGTAGCTCCGCTCTACGCATCCTATCCTAGCACTGACCTACACAAACTAATGCTGGGCATACACGGGTCGACGGGCCCTTATCAATCGAGCCGCTGATGGTTCGATTGATCATTTCCAATGTGCCCGATCACGCAGCAGATCGATTCCGCGCTCGATCCCCGTGGGCTGACAATAGAAGACAAACGAAAGGAAGATAAGAAATGCCCGCGGGGACGCAGCGGGAGTAGATCTGGCGGCTAATCGAGCCGCCGGGTCGACTCCTGTATGCCCAGCATAAGGCCCGGTTCACATTAGTGTTTTTTTCCGGAACGTGTACTGTACAAACGGAACGGATGTGAAAGGATCCAATGTTAACCTATGGATCCATTCACATGCGCCCCTTGGTACTAGGCCTGAAAGATTGAATTTAAACCGAAATCGCGATCACCAAGATCACAATTTCGGAATCGTCAAAGCAGCAATTATCGCGATCACGTCATTCCCAAATGGGGGAAGTTTTAAGAAGTGGCTTCAAACTTCTCCAAAGTCCAACGCTGTCCTCTATCACCGTCTGCCGGCTCTTGTGCTTGCAAAACTCCGGGTTCCTGTATGTCACATGACATACAGGAAGTATTCCGTGCATTAGAGCCTGCAGGAGGCGAAGTGGATAGACGGCCATCGCTGGACTCATGCTGGAAGCTATGTCCAGAACTGTTGCAGCTTGGGGACAGAGGAGGCACAGAGAGGGACAGAGTGGGCACAGAGACAGAGCGGGCACAGAGAAACAGAGCGGACACAGAGACACAAAGGGGGCAAGAGAGAGACCTAGAAGAGGTATAAAGAGGCAAAGGGAGCACAAAGAGAGACAGAGGGGCAACAAACAGGCACAGAGGGGGAACAAAGCTTGATTTGAAGGAAATCGTGAATCTAATCGAAATCGCAATTTCAGACAGAAATCGTTCAATTCAATTTTTTCCTAAAATCGTTTAGGCCTACTTGGTACTGATACGTTCCGTACGTTCTGATCCCCGGAGTTAAAAATTGCTGCAGGCCCTAATTTTCCGCACCGTTCTGCATAGCGGAATGAATCCGGGAAAAAAAAATGCAGCAGCATTTGGGCAATGGAAAACGGAACGTTTCTTCACACTAGTGAAGAAACGGACCGTTCCACGGGGGATGGGCTGAAGCAAACCTGGGTGAGGGAGGGTGCAGCAGCCGGGCCAATCATTGATCAGATCCGTTTTCACTATGTGAACCGGGCCGCGGACAGAGCCATCCGGATCCGGTGAAGCGGAGACCGGATCCGCTCACTGGATCCTTTTTGGCTGAAACGCTAATGTGAACCAGGCCTAGAGGTGGCCATACATCTCTAGACTGGGTGGCAGATTGACCATCCGATTCCATAATTATTGAACTGGATGAAAAACTGTGCTGCCAAGAGCATGGGCAATCGACGATGCGACCAAATTCATGCGCAAATTGGTCCCATGTATTGATTGGACATGCTGCAAGATGTCAGGCTGTCGTGGTCGATTGCAGCGAGCGATATCAGGAGTAGCGACGAACGCAACGAAACCCCCGGCTCTGTTCTCCCTAATGTGAAAGGTGCCCCCCATCCCAGCGCCCAGGGAAGTATACTTGCCCTGTCCTCGTCCACCGCTGGCTCAAGGCTCTGTCCGCAATTTGCATACATCTTTCGATGTATGGCCAGATCGCCCATTAACCATTATATAACTCTCTGAATCTGATCAGAGAGGGACTTGGGGCCGCCCACACACTGTCCAGTGATTTGCAACAGCTTTCATTCTGTTTTCTGTATCTATTGCAAATCGCTGCAGTGTGTGGGCGGCCATAAGTCCCTCTATGATCAGATTCAGAGAGTTATCTATTTAATGGTCAATAGGGCCATACGTTAAAAGATGTGGGCGTGTGTATGCAGATTGTGGACGTAGCCTGGAACCAGCGGCAGACAAGGACAGGTAAAGTATACTGCCCATGGGCACCTTTTGACTCTATCACCACCTGTTGGCATTGCCCCCTCCCCACTATTTTAGTCTCATCTCTCTCTACCGGCAGGGCCCTGGCCTCCTCCAGTCTTCAGTGTCACCATGAATGCTGGTACTAAGCGGCTCGGCAAATGTGACGTCACATGTGGTACTGGCGCTTGTGGCAACGCCAATGACGGGAGGAGGTCAGGATTCCCACCAGAGTACAGGTGAGATTTTAAAACGCTGCACATCACCACAGGGGGATGATACTTTACATCAGGGGGGAGGGGGCAAGAGGTCGACTAGGGGTCTGGCAGGTCAATGGATCGTCGCAATATTGAACGTCATTACCGCAGCTGATCGAGCCCTTGCCACCAAAATTGTCCAGCATGTCTGATTGAGGGAAAGATTAATTGGGCAGCCATGTTGCGGCACCAATTCTTTTGGAATTCCATAAAATTATCAAATCAACATATCAACTGATGTATGTGCACCTTAAAGGAAACCAGAGACCTAATAAAAAAAGTTTTATACCTGGGGCTTCCTCCAGCCGCATGCGCTTGTATCGTTCCCACACCGCCGTCCTCCGCTGCCTGCAGCTCCGGTATCGGGTCCAGTTAGCTCTGCCAGGCGGCTGCCGGAGAGATACATAGAGAACGCACTTCCTCTTGCACAGACTGGCAGAACTATTGGGACCCGATACCGGAGCTGCAGGCAGTGGAGGACGGCGGCGTGGGAGCGATCAGTGTGCATGGGGCTGGAGGAAGCCCCAGGTATGTCTAAAACTTTTTTTTTTTTATTTAGTTTCTGGTACACTTTAAGATTTCCTATTTGAGTTCAGATCCTTTTAAAAGCACAGATGCAAAAATGTGCTTGCAAGAACCAGTGTGGTGGTCCACCATCATTCCAGGTGCAAACGAATCCGCCAACCAGCCAGACCAGCTCAGCTGCCAACAGCAATGTCCTCAGTGGATGTGAACAGCACAAAGAGGTGGGGTTTAGTTTTAAAGTACAATTGTAGAGAGAGATATATGGAGGCTGACATTTATTTCATGTTAAACAATACTAGTTGCCCTGCTGATCCTCTGCTTCTAATACTTTCAGCCATAGACCCTGAACAAGCATGCAGCAGATCAGGTGTTTCTGGCATTATTGTCAGATCTGACAAGATTAGCTGCATGCTTGTTTTTGGTGTGATTCAGACACTTCTGCAGCCAAATAGAAAAGCAGGGCTGCCAGGCAACTGGTACTGCTTTAACCACCCTGGCGTTCTATTGAGATCGCCAGGGCGGCTGCGGGAGGTTTTTTTTTTAATTTAAAAAAAAATATTTCATGCAGCCAACTGAAAGTTGGCTGCATGAAAGCCCACTAGAGGGCGCTCCTGAAGCGTAATTCCGATCGCCTCCGGCGATCAGAATTAACAAGGAAGGCTGCAATGAGCAGCCTTCCTTGTTTGGCTTTCCTCGTCGCCATGGCGACGAGCGGAGCGACGTCATGGACGTCAGCCGCCTCCGATCCAGCCCTTAGCGCTGGCCGGAACTATTTGTTCCGGCTGCACAGGGCTCGGGCGGCTGGGGGGACCCTCTTTCGCCTCTGCGCTGCGGCGGCGATCAGGTAGCAAAGTGCCGGCTGCGAGTGCTGCTTTTTATTTTATCAAAATCGGCCCAGCAGGGCCAGAGCGGCACCCTCTGGCGGTAATGGACGAGCTGAGCTCGTCCATACCGCTAAGGTGGTTAAGGAAATAAATATGTCAGCCACCATATCACTCTCACTTCAGTTGTCCTTTAAGCTGCCATGGTCAAAGCTTGCATTCTGTGTGGAATCAGGAGAGTAATGAAGACCCAAGCTGAAATCATGCCATCCCAGTTATTTATCACCAGTGCGGCTTTACAGATGTTGTGGGACTTGACTTAGGGGACCTGGCCGCAAGGCGAACTATATGCTAAGTAAGGAACATGGAACAGACCATTCCCACCTACAGCATGACTTCACTAGAGCATAATATCACAAATGCATCAGAAATACAAAAGAGATCACCATCTACAGTTTCTACCTCCTATGGAGTTCACTCTGGCCGAGTGTCAAACTGCTGAGCTTGAATCATGGCCCAGTATATGGCTTATGTTGTGCGCAGGTCTGTTTGACGTCTGTTTAGAAGAGTCCGATGCTGAAGGGTGGGATATGGGCAGTAATGGAGACATGGCAGAGCCGTCAGGGGGCAGGGATGTTGCAATCTCTGGAAAGAGGGAGGTTAAGTTGAAGTTGGACAAGTGGGAGGGATTGGCCATGTGCATCGGTGGCATTTCCGGGAGAAGAGGAAACGTGGTTTGAGAGAAGCCCACGGGACGTGGTGGAGATAATATGGAACCAAACCTGTTGTTGAGTCCTGTGCTGTTCGTTTTTTCCGTGCTGGGATTAGGGAACATCTGGTTGGAGAAATACGGTAGGGTGAGGTCGTTGGACAGGCTTGGATGAGCCGGGGAATATGGGGGGTAAAACGAAGGCAACGTATTTTGTGGATCTACAGGGATGAGAGCAGAAGTCCTGGTAGGGGCAGCCTGGGTGACTGGAGGAATGAAAGACGCATTTGCATTGATTGGTGGGTTCATTGTACCCTCTGGTATAAACGGAAAGGCAAAATTTTGGGATAGCGCGTGCTGATCAGGTGCTGAATTATCAGTGGGCACTTGAGGGCAGTCTGGCACAAAACGTACAATACCAGGCCTTTTATCTGTAACGGGCTGCTGACGGCCAAGGATCATGCTGCCGGGGCCAGCCAGGGGAAGGTGAGGCAAGGCCGGATCAAACATATTGCTTTGTCTTTGGCTCCCAGACCTGTTCCTTTCATGCTGCCGGGCTTTGGAATCGGATTCCTCCTGTAAAGGATGCCTTGATCTCTGGGGAACTGGTGGGTTCACCTGCCTCACCCCTTGCCGTTGGTCGACATTTCCATGGGAAATAGTTTGATGAGGGATGGGAGGGTGGACCACGCCATGCATGTTGATGGAAACCTGGATATTTAACTGGTTCTTTGCACCCTGAGTATCAACTTGTCTCATTGAATGGGACTTTAGTACAGTATTGTGAGGACTTGTGTTCCGACCCTGTATTTCTCCAGAGGAAGAAGCGCTGGAGAAAGGGATGTTTAGAGAATTACTCCTTGAGGGTACTTGTCCCATAACCAAATCACAGCTCTCTCTGCTCTGAGCCTCGCTTTCTCTCCGTATATGAAGAACATCACGAGCTGGTGGGCAAGCGAAGTCAATGCTGGAGGAGTTATATTGATGACGTTGAGGTCCCGATATCACCCGCTGGCTTGAACCGACCTGATCTCCGATGTGCGGGGCCAACAAACTCTGCATAAAGCTTTGATGGCATGAATTTTCATTATCTCTTATTTGGAGGCTGTTAGAAACAGGAATTTCTTGCACGCTCTGGTAGGGCAGGTGCTTTTGCCGTTCCATGGCGACGGCAGGATTCTGATTGATCCTGTAGGTCTGGGATTGCAAACTCCTCATTTGGGCGGCAGAATTAACGTCATTGTTCCTTGATGTCTGGACCTCAAAGGTAGCCTGCTGCTGCGGATTTAAGCTGCTTGGCTTAAAGGTCTGGCAGTCGGGCAGGCGCTGTGAATCAGTATGGCCAGACTGCTCTATAGTCATCCTGTTCTGTATATTGTGAGTTGGCATAACTTTATTCCTGGAGACATCTAAGTATTTCCTCATCTCCATCTGTTCCGACACTCTGGAAGCTTGAACAGACATTCCTAGTCTCTGGTCAGAGCTCGAAGTGCTCTTTCCGATGAGTGCCTCGGCTGAGTAACTAGAAACTCTGTTGCGTTCCTGACGGTGTGCTGTGGACATGATCATGTTCGTAGACCGGGACACAACACTTGGCTGGGAGACCATCTGTTGCTCTAAACTCCTTGAAGTCATTAGTCTTTGGACTTGGCTGTGACCGGTTAGATGTTCTGAGGACACCACAGGCCCTTGAGCCCTGTTGATTTCCTGTTGGTGCTGATGAAGGATCTCCTGGTTAACATGGCTTTGTTGGTGCGTGTTGTGAAGTCCTCGAGAGGAAGCATTGCTTTCACACGATTTTTCAGCTGCCACAGACCCAAAATGAGATGACATCTGCTGCTGGATCTGTTGGTGATGTGGGTGAGGCTGGGCATTGTTTTGCCTGTTTTGCTCTGGGAGCTGCTTCTGCTGAAGAGACAACCTTGACACCTGGGCGCTTTGCATTGGTGGCCTTTTCTTTTGCATCTGAACATCTTGCTGTATAAGTCTTTGCTGCTGAACGCTATGAGACTGGGAGCGAACAGAGGTCTCGGCAAGGGAAACATGATGCTGCTGCTGTTGGTACAAATGGTGCTGGTCCCGCAAATGTCCAGCTTGCTGTTGCTTTACGTACGGGTTATTGTTATGATGAAGGCTTGCCTGCTGGTGCTGTTGCTGCAAGGGCTGACCGTGTTGATTCCCCATTTGACTCTGCTCTGAAATAGGCGGCTGAGAATTGCAACGCATATCATTCTGCCTTAGATTTGAGTTTACGAAGTTGTTATTTGTGGAGAAGAGACTAGACATTCCCTCTCCGTGACTTTGAATACTTCTGGATAAAGAGGTTGCAGAGTCAGAGGAGATTTGTCTGACTAATATCTCATTCTGCTCCACCACACTGTCTGATGGCTGCAAACTCTCCAGTCTCATTGGAGCCTGGAACTGCTTTTGCCTCTTGGCTGTGGAGATCAACTCATCCCCATGGGCGGGGCGTTTGGTAGATTCCTTACGCACATCAACACTTTGCTTCAAAATAGACTCTGTGGTCTGGGCAACCTGCATGACTGTGGGCTTCATGGGATGCAGCTCATCTTGATGGTACTCAGACAAGACCAAGTTGCCTTGAGACTGGCCTTCGTAAATTCTGGAGGTCATTGATGAATTGGTGGATGTAGTCAGTTGCAAATGATCAGATGCCTGAGACACACTTGCACAGCCTGTAATTCCATGTCCGATTCCACCCTGATGTATTAAGTTATTGATGCTCAAACTAGCCACACTTTGAGATGTTGAGATCTGCAGAGGTAGATTGGTGGCACTCCGTCCTAGTGGGCAATGAATTTTCTCCACCAATCGATCTGTGCCTGTGTGGGAATTAGCTACTGACGTACTGAAAGAAGCAGATATGGATGGAAGTTGAGAGACATCTTTAGCTGAATGTGGTCTAAATGGGAGTCGACAATTGGCAGGCATTGTTTTTTCAATGTCTTTTGAGACGGCTCCAACTTCCGTTTGTGCTCTCGACTTTTCTTTAGTAACGCGTTCTTGATCAAAGATGTCCCTTCCAGCAGCTGCCACGATTTCACTTTGCTCAGAAAAAACACAAAACGATGGCACAGAGGAGACCGAGTTAGTGGCATCTGCCCTGGTGGTATCTGGCAGCATTGAGGCAACAGAGAAATTTCGTCCACTTACAGCACTGCTGGACAGAGGAGAGTCAGTCTGTCGACTCGTTGCACAAGTGCTGGTGACTTCATGTTCAGAAGTACTGGTCTGGTTTTGGGCAATGTGGACCACTGAAGCAGTCAAGATGATGGAATCTGTTTGATCAAGAGTTACGGGATGATCCGGCTTGGTTTTGCTATAGAATATTTCAGGCCTATGAGAGTCATTTACTGGGACTTTTTCGAGAGGTTTGCAGTTTGGAACTTCTGATAAAATCTGCACCTCTAGCAAGTCAGCAGGAGATAAATTTGCACTATCCCCTTTCATCAGGCAATCTCTGGAAACCATACTGGAATGTGCAGACTGATCTTGAGAAAGTTCCACCTCAAGAGAATCTTGAACGGGTTGCTCATTTAAGGGTAGTGTTCTAGAAACCGTTTTAGGCTTAGAGTTGGTTTGTTCCATTGAAGTTATATTCTGCTTGCTTGGATTTATACATACTTCTTCAGCAACGAGATCTCTTGAAGCTGAACTTTCAGTTGAAAATTGTTCCTCGGGTACAGATTCAGTAACCACATTGACTTCAACAACCTTGCTTGGCGTGACAGAGGTTCCAGCTTCAGCCTCAGCCATACATTGAGTTATTTCAAGCTTTTGCAAATGACAGTCTACTAAATCTGGTTTCTCTTGAGCTACGCTTGGAACTGTAACTAAAATGGGAGTACTTTCTGTCTGGTTCACATCTTCATGGCTGGCCACGAAGTTTGAAGCTTCTGGGCATGAAGAATCAACTTTAGTAGCTAAGCTGGAATCTCGCTTCACCAATGCACCTTTCTTACAAGTAGGCTTTTTGATGGCCTTCTTTGGCTTTACGCTGGGTGGTGTGCCACAAGTAGGTTTTACTGGTGAAGGCTTTGTTGGTGCAGGGGCAACAGCTAAAACTGAAGGCGTCTCAGCAGTTACTGCTGTCACGGTGGGTCCAGGCACTGAAGCACAGTTCACTGGCATGTTATTAGTTGTCAAAGGAGCCGCTGCAGAGGGATTTAGGGTCAGCTGAACACAGTTCTGAGTACTCATCTGAGATATGCTCTGACTAAGGGTGGCCAGTGCACCAAAAGTGTTGAGAGCAACATTAACGTTGGGATCTTCACTGGTGGTTGGCTGGATGATCTGCATGGGCGTCTGGCTTGAGGAGCCAGCCGAAGGAGTCACAGGCTGCAGTGCAAACAACTGTCCATTCACAGAAATTGTGGGTGGCTGTTGATTCGAAGCGGCAGTAGATGTCGGCACTTGTTGTACGGTTCCGGACGTCTGTACAGGCACCGGTCTGGGCAATATATGTACAAGATGTTTTCCACCAAACGTTTGTGGAGCCACCACGCTTTGAACTGGGTTCGTTGGGCAAACGGCAGGATTGCCTGCGTTAACTGGCATTACCATCGATGGTGAAGGCTGTGCAGAAACAAGAGGTATTGGATTCTGGTTTGGAGCTGCTTGGATTATAACAATTTGTTGGCCGACTGTTGGCTTAGGAAGGGGTGGACAAGGAGCAGGTGCAGAAGGCTGAAGAAGTATAATGTTCTGATTGGCTGCAGCTGGATTTAGAGCAGTGCCAAATGGTTGAGCCACCTGAATTACTTGCATCTGCGAATTTAGTGGAAGGATATTGGTTGTGCTTTGTGGTTGTTGTTGGGTTTTCAGAGCCTGGACCGCCACAGCTGGACAAGAAGGCATTTTCACCATGACAGGCTCCACAGTTTTGTTTTCGGGCGTCGAGATAATATTTAGGTTTACGCAACCTGGTATTTGACGATTACTTATGGTATCCTTTGCTGGGATCATCTGCTCTGTCAAAAATGCAGGAATCGTGGAGGAAGAGGTCTGGCTTAATGGCTGCACGGTGTTTCCTGCAAGCTGTAACGTGGTCCATGTCGTTTGCGTGTTTCCATCTGATGGGATTCTTGTTAAGCCGCCAATGCTTTTCAACTCGGACAACGTATTAGAAAAAGTCCAGTTGGTCTCCAAACCAGAAGATCCAGCAGACAATGCCTGGACTTCAACGGTAGAATTTAGAATTTCCCTCGAAACAGCTGATACCTCTGGGCTTGATTCAATATCAACATTGGGAAAGATCTCCTTGACCAAGTCTTTCACAGCTTCGGCACAGCCAGAAGCTTTGCCGTGGAGCGAGTTTGAAGACTCCTGTAGAGTTATGGCAGCTTGTGACACAAGAGGAGACTGCTGTGATGAAAGATTGCTGGTGGTGGAGATGGTTACCGTTGACGTGGAGTCCACAGGTTGTCCTCTAAGGCAGTCTGGCAGGGCTGACTGGCTGGAGGAATAAACATGTGGACCTGCTGAAGTGGACGGGATAGGCAACTCCGTCACAGAGCCAGAGGGAGACTGGGTGGTCTGTGTGCCTTTCGATGGTAAAGGACTGGTGGTGGTTGTTGTAGGAGTTGAAGTGCTAACAGTAAGACACAAGGAAGTCTGAGGGGTTGTGCTTGCCAAGGCCACATTTTGCTGGCAAGTTTTGTCCAAGGAATACACTCCAGAAATGGTGATAGGAGTCACCAGATTGCAAGTTCTCTGCACCGGAACCACGTTGGCAGTCTGCTTTTGCATGTTCTGGCCCACATTGAAAGTTATCCCGTGCACAGTGCCGGCTTGGTGGGACGGAGCTAGCTGGTTACTGCTCACACAGAGGGGGAGCTTCTGTTCGGCTGGAGCTATCGGGGAAGTCTTAGAGCTTCGCGCGCTTCCCTTCCAGTGCATTGTCGGGTCATCGTACAGACAGATGTCATGGCTCTTTAGTAGTTCTATGTAACGGCCATTTTCTTTCTGGATGTCAGCCAGTTCTCTTCTCAGCTTCCGGATTTCACGGGCTGAAGGAAGGGAAAAACAAAAAGACTGGATCAGTGCATGGAAAACCCGCAAACTAAGTACAAATTTGCTTACTCATTACATTGCGCAGCAGGTTGACTTCAATAGAAATGTCTGAAACTCATTTTCAACAGGTCTTTACAAAAGTTAATATAAACGCAAACAATTTATAAAAAATTACGTTAAAAGGAACTTGAGGTGAGAGACATATAGAGGCTGCCATATTTATTTCCTTTTGAACTGTACCAGTTGCCTGGTTGCCTTGCTGATCTATTTGGCTGCAGTAGTGTCTGAATCACACCAGAAACAAGCATGTGGCTAATCTTGTCAGATTTGTTAATAATGTCAGAAACCCCTGATCTTCTGCATGCTTGTTCAGGGGCTATGGCTAAAAGTATTAGAGGCAGAGGATCAGCAGGACAGCCAGGCAATGTGCATTGTATAAAAGTAAAAAAAAAAAAGTATATCAGCTTCCATATCCCTCTCACCTTGAGTTCCCTTTAAGAAAAACAACATTTAAAAAGAGAGAACTCTGTTGCAAAAAAACAAGAATCATTCACTTCTGTACCTCTATATAAAGGAATGTATACATGTGTCAAAATGTGTAATCCAGCAGCAGTTTTGATGCGTCTCCTGCCTCTCATCTGAGGCAAGTGCCACTAACTCACATTTCTGATGAATGGAAAAGCTCAGTTTCACACCTATATTGCACGTTCAAACTTAGCTTTTACATAATACATATTAAAGTACAAAAATAATAACTAGCAGGCCTTCAATGATAAAGATAAACAAGGCCATAGTTCATGTTTTAGCTTCTGGGGCACTGAACGACTGTCAGCATATGAGACAACACCACATGAACTGCTTGTAGTACCAGGCGCAGATTCTATGTTCTAATTAATGCAGCTGCAGGTTTTAGGGCGTAGACCAGCCTTTCTCCACCTTTTTACCCTGGAGGAACCCTGCAAATAACGTTTGGATCTCAAGGAACCCCTGCAAACAAATGTTTGATCTCGAGGAACCCCTGCATTTATTTTGGAGGAGGCGTGGTCTTTAAAGAGGAACTCCAGTGAACATTTTACTGCTGGCAGGTGATTTAGCTGCTGCATGGTTTTTGGCAGTTGGAAACAGCTGTGAACAGCTATTTCCCACAATGCAGCAAGGTTCGCAGACAGGAAACTGCCAAGATTTCGAACTTTTCTTGTGGGAGGGGTTTCACCACAATATCATTCATACAGCACCCCCTGATGGTCCGTTTGTGAAAAGGAATAGATTTCTCATGTAAAAAGGGGGTATCAGCTACTGATTGGGATAAAGTTCAATTTTTGGTCGGAGTTTCTTTTTAAAAGTAGGGGAGGCTGTTTATTTCTTTGCTCCCTATTGCACTGCCTCTTATTATACTGTCTGCTTTTCCTAGTGCTTCTTATTAATGTGCTCATTCTTATTCTGACCCCCAATTTAGTGCTTCTTTTTACAGTACCCCCTATTATAATGTACTCTATAATACTTGATGGGGTAAAAACCCAAGGTACCCCTGCAGAGTACTTAAGGAACCCTGAAGTTCCAGGAAACCCTGGTTGAGAAGTACACTCTCCATCCTGCATTAAAACCTGCCGCCTGATGCCGCGCGTGCTTCCGAGCGTGCTCCTGCACGTACACATGATCATGTATGTTTCTGTGTGTGCATGTGACTGAGCACGGTCCTGTGAATGATTGTTGCTGGCTGATAATTATTCAATAAAGTGAGGGGGAAAAAAAAGTGACATGGTGGCAATAAAATTAAAAAAAATGTGGTGTTTTTTTAATCCCCAGTTAATTTGTAACCCCAGCCTAGCCTATTAACCCCTGCAATACCTATATCTGTTTATAAACCTTAAATGACTGCCCCCTGTAGCGATTGGATGTGATTGTTAGGGCGAAAGTTTGGAGCCCCAATGCTCTACAGATGTAACGCTCTGCCGTTGCCTAGCGATGCATCTGTACAGCACTATGGCTCCTGAACTGTCACCCTAGGGCAGAGGTTCTCAACGTGTGGTACGCGTACCCCAGGGGGTACTTCTGAAGGTTCCAGGGGGTACTCAGGCTTGATATACTTGACCAAGAATAACCAATTTAGAGTTTTAGAAAATGATACATCTTATTTAAACAACACCAAATAAGTATTTTAGTAATTAAAAGCAATAGTAAGCGCTTGGAAATTGTTTCAAACCAATTATCCTGTACTACGATTAAATATATATTTGTCAAGGGGTACTTGAGATAATGTTTACTATGCTAGGGGGTACTTGGTGAGTACAGGTTTTAAAAGGGGTACATACCAATAAAATGTTGAGAAACACTGCCCTAGGGAATGCGTTCAATCACCACAGACACGCAGGCTGAGGATAGTGGTCTGTCACATTCTTAGCTAGTAATAAAATATGGCGTATGGGTGTCTGTTTAACCGTGAAGGGCCAAATAATTTATTTTTTGTGTTTTATAACTGTGGGACGTGTCATGTGAAAAATTAGGAAGGGTGAAAAATGAAGAGATTGGTATTTTCTGTATTTACGCCTAATATTTCCCAATAAAATGACTATAAAATAAAATAGTTTTGGGAGAAAAATATTACCTAAAGAAAGCCTAGATTTTACTGAAAAACACAAGATCGATATCACTAAGATGGTAATTAAAAAGTTACTGCTTTATCAAAGTGACACAGCTAAAGTGTCAAAAATGTCACGAACCTTGACCACTTAAGTACCAGCAGTTACTGCCCCCTTAAAGGGAACCTGAAGCGAATAAAATGATTTAAAATAAGCACATGACGTAGCTGCAAATGAATATTACATACTAACCTCGCTGTCAGTTCCTCTCAGAAGTTCATCATTTTCTTCTTACAGCGGTCCCTTCCAGTTCTGACAAAATTTTGTCAGAACTGAAATATACCAGTTGCTGTCAGTTATACCGTACATACTCACCTATAAGTCGAGAAATTTAGGACTGACTCAAAGTATAAAAGTGTGTGTGTGTGTGTGTGTGTGGGGGGGGGGGGGGGGGGGTCGCCTTATACTTGAGTAGTCCTAAATTTCACAACTTATAGCCTGGCATTGTGGGGGAGCCTCTTTCTCTCCCCTTACCCTGTGCTAATGCAGCAAGCTTTCCACAAAGCCCCCCTCCCTCCCATCACCACGCAAAGGGTGTCCGCTTCTCCCTCTCTCTCCCCCGTGTCTGTCATCTAATGCGCAGCCCCATCGCTTAAGCGGAGGCCGTAACTCACTGATTACACAGCGCGACATCCTTCCTGGTCCCTCTGCTCACGCTGGTCTGTTTTACAATACCACAGCTACGGCTCCGATGTCACATGACACATGAAGTCACATGACATCGGAGCCGTAGCTGTGGTATTGTAAACAGACCAGCGTGAGCAGAGGGATAAGGGAGGATGTCGCGCTGTGTAATCAGTGAGTTACGGCCTCCGCTTAAGCGCTGGGGCTGCGCATTAGATGACAGACACAGGGGGGAGAGAGAGGGAGAAGCGGACACCCTTTGCGTGGTGATGGGAGGGAGGGGGGATATGCGGAAAGCTGCTGGGGAGAGGGTGAGTGAGAGGGGGGGCCCTTTCCATGGTGGTGGGAGGGAGGGGGGCATTTCAGCAAGCTGCGTGCTGTAGCACTGTGAGTGTAAAACGGGACACACAGCCAGGGGGAAATGGGCCACATAGCTAGAGGGGCCACACAGCCTGGCAGACACAGTGACCACACTGAAATATCCTGGTGACATCCTGGTCCCCAAGTGCAGTCTTTAACTTTCCTGGGTAGACTTATACTTGATTAAATAAAAAATTACAGGGTCAAATATTGGGGTCGAATTATACACGAGGTCGACTTGTATCCGAGTATATACGGTATATCAGCAGCTGTCAGTTACAACAATGTGCAAGGTAGTGTCCATGTTTCCCTATGGCTCAAGTGGGTGATATTACAGTGTAACAGTGTGCTGACCAGAAAGCTGTTATGGGGTAGTGGCCATTTTTAAAATGGAGGAGGAGAATTCCATTGACCACAGTGGACAAATGAGATGCAGGAGAGGAGAAAGAGATTGGGGAGTAGACTACGCAGGAGCAAAGTATGATCTGTGTATGGTTATTTAGACTTTTTATTTTCAGTTCACTTTCTCTTTAAGGAACAGAGACCACTGGTACAGAAACAGTGGAATCCCGACAAATCGCCGAACATACCTGCCGCACGTCGGGATCCTGGGCCACCAGTTCCTGTGAGCCGTTCAAGAGCCGCTTTCATTGGCTGCTGACCCTGTCTTTCAACGTAAGCCAATGGGAGTTGCTTACATTGATAGACACGGACAGGAACCAATGAAATTGGCTCCTGACCCGCTCACATGGCTCTGCCGTCATAGAGACAGGCAGAGCAAGTGAGCTGCATCGGGAGACGGAGGGGATTCAGTGGCGAGATCGGCAGAAGCGTCAAAAACAGATGCGCACATCGGCGGTGAGTTGAAATCTACGCCCTACCAGCCAGGCAGCCATCAAAACGGAGCAGATTTCAACTATCATGGTCCTTAAGTAGTTAAGGGGTAAAAAAAATGTGGAACACGAACCAGTTAAATATTTTTTTAAAAATCATTTTTTTGGAGTGGAGGCTATGTACAATTGTTCATCATCAATTTTCACCTGGGGTTCCCTTTAACTGGTGTCTGGCCTCACCTTGTTCCTTGTCCCCTCCGTTCAGTAGCAACTCGTCGTTCTGACGCTTCAGCTCTGTGATGTACTTGTAGGCCTGCTCCAGGATCATGTTCTTACTCTAAAGCAGAGGAAAACACAAAAGAGGTTTACTTTCATATTCACCCCCCGGCCACTACCCAATCTCCACACTGAGGACACTGGGAACTAGTCCTGTGTTTAAAGGGGGTTTAAGCTTTCCACTAAGAAATTCACATAATGCAACTTATAACAAAAAGAACTATAATAAAATAATACACATTATTAATACACCATAATAATTAGTATTATATTATTTTGTAATTATAAAATTATTATAGAATAATTACCGTATATACTCGCATACAAGCCGAATTTTTGACCCCCAAAAAGGGGGGTCAAAAGTTGGGGGGTCGGCTTGTATGCGAGTCTTCCCTGGTGGTCCGTGGCCCGCGGCCCCCGCTACCCCCTCCCGCTGCTGCTATTACCTGCAGCGGCTTCCTCTTCCCCGCTCTGCGCTCTAATGCCCGTATGAAGAGATCCCAGCAGCGCGCTCGGCGCTGCTGCTGTGACGATGCAGGGGGCAGTAAAGAGCACGGCTCCCTGTAGCAGCGATCTGTATCGCCGTTACCAGGGGAACCGCTCTTTCCTGCCCCCTGCATCGTCACAGCAGCAGCGCAGAGCGCGCTGCTGGGATCTCTTCATACGGGCATTAGAGCGCAGAGCGGGGAAGAGGAAGCGCCGGGGAAGAGGAAGCCGCTGCAGGTAATAGCAGCGGCGGCGGCGGGAGGGGGGCGAGCAGGGCACTATACTGGCCACTACCTACTATACTAGCTATACAGGGGCACTACCTACCTAAACTGGGCACTATACTAGCTAAACTGGGCACTTTACTAGCTATACTGGGAATTACACTAGCTAAACTGGGCACTATACTAGCTATACTGGGGCACTATACTAGCTATACTGGGGCACTATACTAGCTATACTGGGGCACTATACTAGCTATACTGGGGCACTATACTAGCTATACTGGGGCACTATACTAGCTATACTGGGGCACTATACTAGCTATACTGGGCACTATACTAGCTATACTGGGCACTATACTAGCTATACTGGGCACTATACTAGCTATACTGGGCACTATACTAGCTATACTGGGCACTATACTAGCTATACTGGGCACTATACTAGCTATACTGGGGCACTACCTACCTATACTGGGCACTATACTGGCTAAACTGGGCACTATACTAGCTATACTGGGGCACTATACTAGCTATACTGGGCACTATACTAGCTATACTGGGCACTATACTAGCTATACTGGGGCACTACCTACCTATACTGGGCACTATACTGGCTAAACTGGGCACTATACTAGCTATACTGGGGCACTATACTAGCTATACTGGGGCACTATACTAGCTATACTGGGCACTATACTAGCTATACTGGGCACTATACTAGCTATACTGGGGCACTACCTACCTATACTGGGCACTATACTGGCTAAACTGGGCACTATACTAGCTATGCTGGGGCACTACCTACCCTTACTGGGCACTATACTAGCTATACTGGGACACACTGGGGGGATCACGCGGCCAGCATTTCCTACCCCCGGCTTATATGGGGGTCAATCATTTTTCCCTGGAAAAGTTGGGGGGTCGGCTTATATGCGGGTCGGCTTATATGCGAGTATATACGGGTATATAACTTATTATGGTTATGTAATATTGTAGTATGTCAATAATATCATATAATTTTATTAACATTATTAATATATAACTACCTACCTAATAAAATACAAATGTCCCTGTGTCAGTGCTTTTGCACTACTGCCCATGTCTTGCATGGCCGAGTGGGCAGGCGCATGCGGTGGGCTGGTGCACACGCACGCTGTGGCGGCGTTGACAGACCTAGAGCTCATTTTTAAACTGGCTTAGGTCACCAGTAATAAAATATATACTTTATTTTATTTTTTTGCAGTGCACCCCCTTATTCTCTCGATACGGTCTCTTAGTTTTTTTTAGTTAAACTTTTGCCCAATCTGACTATAAACAATTGGCTGTGTTGAGGAGATGTGTGCCCCCCCCCCCCTCCCAACGGGGGGCGCCAGCGCGGAGCAGAGGAGGTGTGCGTCTCCTCTGGATAAGGGGTGCCAGCGCAGAGCTGAGGAGGTGTGCGTCTCCTCCTGATAGGGGGCGCCAGCGCGGAGCTGAGGAGGTGTGCGTCTCCTCCTGATAAGGGGTGCCAGCGCGGAGCTGAGGAGGTGTGCGTCTCCTCCTGATAGGGGGCGCCAGCGCGGAGCTGAGGAGGTGTGCGTCTCCTCCTGATAGGGGGCGCCAGCGCGGAGCTGAGGAGGAGTGCGTCTCCTCCTGATAGGGGGCGCCAGCACAGAGCTGAGGAGGTGTGCGTCTCCTCCTGATAGAGGGCGCCAGCGCGGAGCTGAGGAGGCGTGCGCCTCCTCCTGATAGGGGGCGCCAGCGCGGAGCTGAGGAGGTGTGCGTCTCCTCCTGATAAGGGGTGCCAGCGCGGAGCTGAGGAGGTGTGCGTCTCCTCCTGATAGGGGGCGCCAGCGTGGAGCTGAGGAGGTGTGCGTCTCCTCCTGATAGGGGGCGCCAGTGCGGAGCTGAGGAGGTGTGCGTCTCCTCCTGATAGGGGGCGCCAGCGCGGAGCTGAGGAGGTGTGCGTCTCCTCCTGATAGGGGGCGCCAGCGCGGAGCTGAGGAGATGTGCGTCTCCTCCTGATAGGGGGCGCCAGCGCGGAGCTGAGGAGGTGTGCGTCTCCTCCTGATAGGGGGCGCCAGCGCGGAGCTGAGGTGGTGTGCGTCTCCTCCTGATAGGGGGCGCCAGCGCGGAGCTGAGGAGGTGTGCGTCGCCTCCTGATAGGGGGCGCCAGCGCGGAGCTGAGGAGGTGTGCGTCTCCTCCTGATAGGGGGCGCCAGCGCGGAGCTGAGGAGGTGTGCGTCTCCTCCTGATAGGGGGCGCCAGCGCGGAGCTGAGGAGGTGTGCGTCTCCTCCTGATAGGGGGCGCCAGCGCGGAGCGGAACCCACCTGCTTCAGCACAGGAGAGCATGGGATGAGTTCTCCAATCCTATTGATCCCGGAATTGATCTTCTTCTTCCTGTGTCTCTCCACTGAGAAGAGAAGACAGAGATAAAACACAGCTGTGATGTGAAGGATATAACAGTCTTCCTCAGACACGCCCAGTGAGGGGCCAATAATACTGCCTTGCATGCAAACCGGGATAATGCACGCCATGCAGCAATGGGGGGGTTCAGGAAACGGGCGCACGCCGTGCAGCGATGGGGGGGGGGGTTCAGGAAATGGGCGCAGGCCGTGCAGCGATGGGGGGGTTCAGGAAACGGCCGCACGCAGTGCAGCGATGGGGGGGTTCAGGAAACGGGCGCACGCCATGCAGCAATGGGGGGTTCAGGAAACGGGCGCACGCCGTGCAGCGATGGGGGGGTTCAGGAAATGGGCGCAGGCCGTGCAGCGATGGGGGGGTTCAGGAAATGGGCGACGCAGGCCGTGCAGCGATGGGGGGGTTCAGGAAATGGGCGCAGGCCGTGCAGCGATGGGGGGGGGGGGTTCAGGAAATGGGCGGCGCAGGCCGTGCAGCGATGGGGGGGGGTTTAGGAAACAGGCGCAGGACGTGCAGCGATGGGGGGGGGGTTCAGGAAATGGGCGGCGCAGGCCGTGCAGCGATGGGGGGGTTCAGGAAACGGGTGCATGCCGTGCAGTGATGGGGGGGTTCAGGAAACGGCCGCACGCCATGCAGCGAGTCTCACTCACCTTCATTGTGGCTTTCCCGATTCTTCTTCCTGGGATAACAAACACAGAATAAAAGTTACTAAAGCAAAGAGGCTCTTTGTGATATTATTACGCTCCTAAAATATTGTACTGACTGGTAATATTTACTAACAGCTCTGCCAAGGGGGACATCAATAAAACTGCAGAGAAAACAGTTTATACGTCCAAAATTATTGGTGAAAAAGCCGGTTACACAAGCGTTCAACAGAGTCTTCATTAAAAGGGGGTCTGAAGTGTATTTTTTTTTTTTTTTTTAAACAGATACTGTATTTTTGGGACTATAAGACTCACGTTTTCTCCCCCAAAAGTGGTGAAAAAAGTCACTGTATCCTATAGTCCAAATGCAGGGAGTTCCTGAACGCCTGCCAATAAAAATCTCCAACCCACCGCAAGGTTGGGGGACTCCCTGTACTGCGGCCATGCAGAGGAGGACACAAGGGGGACCGAAAAGGGCATAGAGGAGGACACAGGGGGACACAAAGGGGCATAGAGGAGGACACAAGGGGGACCGAAAAGGGCATAGAGGAGGACACAAGGAGGACACACAGGGACAAACGGAGGACACAGGGAGACAGAAAGGTGCATTGAGGAGGACACATAGGGGACACAAAAAGGCATAGAGGAGGACACAAGGGGGACACAAAGGGGCATAGATGAGGACACAGGGGGACACAAAGGGGAATAGAGGAGGACACAGGGGGACACAAAGGGGAATAGAGGAGTACACAAGAGGGAGACAAAGGGGCATAGATGAGGACACAGGAGGACACAAAGGGGCATAGAGGAGGACACAGGGGGACACAAAGGGGCATAGAGGAGGACACAGGGGGACACAAAGGGGCATAGAGGAGGACACAGGGGGACACAAAGGGGAATAGAGGAGTACACAAGAGGGAGACAAAGGGGCATAGAGGAGGACACAGGGGGACACAAAGGGGCATAGAGGAGGACACAGGGGGACACAAAGGGGCATAGAGGAGGACACAAGGGGGAAACAAAGGTGCATAGAGGAGGACACAAGGGGGAAACAAAGGTGCATTGAGGAGGACACATAGGGGACACAAAGGGGCATATAGGAGGACACTTTTATACTGTACTGTATACTGTATAATACTGTATAGCCTGACTGTGGTCTCTATGCTTTGGTGGCCACATCACTCTGGATGATTGCAGGCACCACAGAAGAGAAGTGTACACAGCTCCAGGGCTGGTCTCCTACCTGTGTTTGGCTTTACTGGGCTCTGGGCTCTGAATCATCTCCGGCATGCTGGAGGCCACAGGCTGCTCACTGCAGAACAAACAAAGAACAAACCCATTAACCGAAACATTCCAAGAGCACGTCACATCGCTCTGCCCCAGAGGAGCTGTCACATCGCTCTGCCCCAGAGGAGCCGACACATCGCTCTGCCCCAGAGGAGCCGACACATCGCTCTGCCCCAGAGGAGCTGACACTCTAATGCAGACATTAAGCTACACACTACGCTGTTATCTGCTAACATTTCTGTAGGTTTTGTTAGACATCTCTGTGTTGTATATCCGCAAATTCCCTACACTTTGCACCATGTTACAGAAGGGGAACAGTAAATACATTGTTCAGCATAACACAGCCTCAGCTACTCTATTTTATGGGAAGTCCAAACATTTGGCTCACATTCATAACATCTGCAGAATGTAAACCATTGCCCGCCCCCCCTAGTGCTCCACCTTATGGGGCCCATTCACCAAACGATTTACCCGCCGATATACAGCAGATTCGATCACTGTGATGAAATCTGCTGTGAAATTGTTGCGCAAACGCTGACAGAACCATCGATTTCCGTCCAAAATCAATCGCTCCTGTCGATCCGTCCGTGCGGAACATTTTGCTCGATCGCCGGCGGGTCGGCAGTGCGTCGATAGCGGCGTTCGAATGCCCGATGGCCGGCGCTAGCTGCAATACATTACCTGTTCCGCTGGTGTGTGTCCCCGCTCTCTCCGCAGTCCTCTTCTCCGCTGGGCTCTGGGTTCCGGCTGGCTTCACTTCCTGTCCCGGCAGGAAGTTTAAACAGTAGAGCATCCTCTACCGTTTAAACTTCCCCCGGCAGGAAGTTCAGTGAAGCTAGAGCCGAGCGTGGAGAGGAAGACAGCGGAGACCGGGGGACACGCGCCGGCGGAACGGGTAATGTGTGCGGGGGGAGGGGGGAAGGGCGGTCTGGCGGCGGCAGCTCCACAGATGCTGAATCGATTTCATGCTGAAATCATGCTGAAATCGATTCACAATCTGTTTGCAGTAAAGGCAGCCATATGATCCCTCTCTAATCAGATTCAATCAGAGAGGGATCTATCTGTTGGTGGAGCTGATGGCAAATTGACCAGTGTATGGCTACCTTTACACCCCTCTAGATTGTAAGCTCACATGGATAGGACCCTCCCCCTAGTGTCTCCACCCCACTGCCCCGCCTAGTTTTCCCCCTTAGGCAATTCCTTTTTGCCTTCAGAATCCAGTAAACTGCTTTGGGTAGAGCTACAGTTTAAAGCTGCACCGTGTTGCCAAAACTAAAATGTCAGTAACTACACTTCGTTCCAAAAAAGAACATTTGAAAGCATTCCCAAGTATTCCCAATTTGTAAAAATGTTTACTTTCACTACAGAGAGAAGATGCTTTCTTATCTCTGGTCATCAGCAAATGTAATCATTCCTGGCTGAAGCTCTCTGAGGTATGTGCCTTCACTCTGGTCCCCTCTGTTGAAGTGACTCAGCTGTTGCCAGGGGGACATGTCTGTTCAGCAAAGGAAAGGAGCAGAATCAAAACAGAGGCAGAGAGTGTCTTCTGCCTTTGCCGATGAGACAGAGATAAGCTATCTTGTACTGCTCTCTGCAGTGAAAGTAAACATTTTTACACACAGGGAATACGTGGGAATGCTTTCAAATACTCCTTTATGTAAGAGTAGTTACTGAAATGTTAGTTTTGGGAGTATAATCACATTTTACTGAATACCACGGTGTGTAGTATGAGGATGGTGAGAAGGAGGAGGGAGGTGAGAAGGAGGAGGGCGGTGAGAAGGAGGAAGATGGAGTGAAGAAGGAGGAAGATGGCGAGGAGGATGAGGATGGCGAGGAGGATGAGGATGGCGAGGAGGATGAGGATGGTGCAGTTACCTCGGCAGTTAGGCCTGGAAGTAGGGTCGTCTCACTCTGGCTTCACCGCGTTCATCTCGTGTCCCTCCCGGTTCTTGTAGAATACAGGTCCCCTCCTCCCTCCTCATGCTGCACACTGGAAGCACAGGAAGACCATATGGAGACCACATTATACTTCAAGGCAGACCAAGAGCAACAACTGATATCAATCATTAAACCCGATAGTTCATGCTTGTGTCTTTATAACCCACAATGCATAGATTGCACATAAAAACAGCCAAGGTGGGGATGGGAGGGGAGACCAATCACTCCTTCACTGTGACCACACAGCTGACTCCGCCTACTTCCTCTTTGCTGCCGCCAAGAGATTTAGTCTCCATCCCCCGCCCCATCAGTAGCTGATACCCCCTTTTCCTTTTCACAAATGGATCATCAGGGGGCTCTGTATGGCTGATAGCATGGACCATGGTTCTGACGTCACACCAGAGATGCTCAAATAATGAAATTGGATGAAATCTGAATAAGTGTTATTTGGATTTCATCCAGTTAATTAAATCACCTGTGTGGGTGCGCGGGGGTGGGGGGGGGGGGGGGTAACCACCCTGGTGTTCTATTTATTGCGGCAATGCGGCCACGGGTGTTCTTTTGTTTTTTTTAATGTGTTTAAGTTGGTGTAGCTAGCACTACACTAGCTAGCTACACTTTCCAAATCAGAAAAAAACTTTAGCGCTATAGGTACTTCATTCCTCTACCAACACCCTTCAAAGTGCAGGCTCACCAGCTCTTAATAAGGCCCAAGTTATAAGGTCTGAAGCGTATATACATATGCCACCACCATCACTGGTTCCCGATTCAATCTTCTATGCCAATATGTCCAGCCTCCTTCCTCAGCATACAGACATTCCCTGCATGTGTATAATAAATGAATAAAAGATCTAAATGTACTCCATCTAAAAGTACATCAATTTATTCAATAGAATGGTATATACAAGATACTCACTCCTGGGCCCTTTTGAAAGGGACCCACAGCAGTACAGCGCATGTAATCAATAGTACGTGGGGTGCCGTTCTCCCAACCACCACTCATCCGCACGACCAGGTTTCGCAATAGCATCAGGGGCTCGCGACTGGTTCCCGATTCAATCTTCTATGCCGATATGTCCAGCCTCCTTCCTCGTGAGCCCCTGATGACGCTGTTGCGAAACCTAGTCGGGCGGATGAGTGGTGGATGGGAGAACGGCAGCCCACGTACTATTGATTACATACGCTGTACTGCTGTGGAGTCTTCTTAGATCCGTCCCTCGGCGCCTGCAAAGATGTGTTCCAGGCGCGTTACGTGACTACAAACACTTCCTCCTTGTGTTTGTAGTCACGTGACGCGCTTGGAACACATCGTGGGAGGCTCCGAGGGTAATGGGTAAGATTTAGATCCAATTTCGTTATTCTACCATCCCTGGTGGGAGCCTTGTTGCATTGTGGGAAATAACAGCTGTGTACAGCTGTTTCCAACTGCGCAAAAACCAAGCAGCATCTCCTTCCACTGACATCAACTGTCAGCAGTAAAAATGACACCATGTGATAAATGCCAGAATGTAAATCGGGGAGAGGAAAGATTTTACAATGGGCAAACACTGACTAAATCATTTATACATAATTATTGTAAAAATGAAGCACTTTTTTTACTACATCATTTTCACTGGAGTTCCTCTTTAAAGGACACCCGAGGCGAAAATAAACGAATGAAATAAACAATTCAATCTATCTTCCTTCTCCTAAAAATGACTTTTTAAGATATTGCAGAGTTTTATTTTATGTTTAAATCTACTTTTTAAGTTTTAGCTGTTTTATGGTTTTTGCTCAATGACACATTCATTGAAGTATGCCAGAGCTAAAATCTATGAACTATTGACCCTTTTTATCTCTTTCCTGCTAGGAAAGAATAAATACAATGTATTAATTCTTAAAACCACAAACGCAATTGCAGCATAAACCAATTTTGTGAGCGTTTAGCGCTCTTCCTATACCTTCCATTAGAGCAAAATCGCCCTAAAAATTGTACAGGCACCGCTTTGCTCTCGAGTCTGAAATCGATCGGAAATCAGATCTGTTGGAAATAATCGATCTGAGAGTAAATCGATCAGAAAATCTCATAATGTATACCTAGCATTACAGGAACCTGAAATGAATGATTAGGAGCAATTTATACTTCCTCCAGCCTCATTTGGACCTTGGGCTCCCTTGCTGTCCTCCCCGCCCACTCCATTGTCCCAGGATCACCTCTGGTATCAGCGGCGCAGAGCGCTCCCGGACGTGGTAGCGCAGTCACGCTGCGCAGGCGCTGAAGACCACGACTGAACCCGACTTTGGAAGATACTGGAGGCGATCGTGAGACAACAGAATGGCCGGGGAGCACGACAGGGAGCCCACGGTCTTCATGAGGCTGGAGGAAGCACTAGGTAATAGGGTTGCAACGGTATGAAAATTCACGGTATGATAACCGTCAAAAAAAATACCGCGGTATGGCGGTATCACGGTATACGGTATTACACATTTATTCTCATTACAATTAACCTAACTAGTATAGGCTCGGATACAGCGTCCTGCATCTCTGTTACCTGATTTGTGTCTGGTATTCCTCAGCTATCTGCAGTGCAACAGGTTCTCTTTAAAAATAAGCTTATCTGCAGTGGTGGCAGTCAGGTGACGGGTCACAGGTGACCAAATTACAACTAAAGGGGCCCATACACTGGTCAATTTCAGCCATCGATCGATTTCTATAGAATCAATTGATCAGAAATCGATTCTATCAAATTCCCCCATTTGATCGATTTGCGGCAGATTTCAACTGATTTCGATCGATTTGATCTATCTGACAGGATGAAAAATCTAGGTCGGTCAGCTGCTGGCAGCAGATCCATGGCCCATAGAGTTGCATTGGATCTAATAGACCAATAATGCATTTAGATTGATTTCCAATAGATTTCATTCTGAAATCTATTGGAAATCTGTTCCTAGTGTGTGGCACACATCAGATACATTCCTGTTAGATTCCACTTGACAGGCATCTGACAGAAATCTGATGGTCGAAAAATGCTGCAAATCTATAAGTGTATGGCCACTTTTACTTCAATTTCTCACAGACGTGCTTTCAAAATGAGCATAGCTGCGGTGGCAGTCAGCTGACACGGGGAGAGATCAAAATACAACATGTGCTGTGCTGCTCAGTCACAGATGAGAAGGCATTAGACAGTGTCTATTCTCTAAATACATGCAGGGTGCATGTCTCGTTTTTCCTTCTGTCCTCAGTCAGGTGACAGGTCACAGGTAGGGACACGGGATGGGAGAGATCAAAAATGTTTGCTGCTGTGCCACAGATGAGGGGGAATTAGACAGTCTAAACACTCTCTATGCATACAGGATCCAGTTCTCTGTTTTCCTTGAATCTGTGCAAAAGTTCAGGTCCACTTTAAAAATGCTGGAGGTGCAATGGTGTGGTGCTCAGGCAGGCAGGCAGGCCCTCTGAGTAATTGTGTCTCAACTCCCAGTGGGGGAACGTAGAGGCCGCTGGAGTGACTGGGCGTGTGGGGGCTGAGTAGTGGTGGACTAATGTCTCTGGCACTGACATACCTTATGGTGCTTGCGTTCCTTCTAATTGTCCGCAGGGGATCATCCTTGCCTCTGCTTCCCACTAGTCCTTCTCTCTGTCCCCCTCCGTTATTAATAACAAGGCACCCGCCGCCTAGGCTCCTTCTTCGTCGCTCAGGGAGTGTCATACAGTGTGCGCAGTGCACACTACGGAGAGCCGCAGAACGAGCGTCCCTTCATGACGCAGAATGAGCGTTTGCGCTCCAGCCGCCAGCAGCGCTCTGCCTATGCGATCCGGCTGTGTCATCACCCGGCGCCTGCACAGTCTGTTGGCAAGCCTCCCGCTACCACGAACTAGCTTCGGGAGCTTGCTTTTGTAACGGAGGTTGACGGAGAGCCGGACAGTGACGGGAGATGCGGAAATAGAGCCAAAAACCGGTATTTTCAAAAAGTGCATGGTATGATGATCATGCATATTGAAACCGTGGTATACCGTCATACCGGTATACCGCGGCAACCCTACTAGGTAAGTATACATTTCCCCTAATCATTCATCTGAGGTCCACTTTAAAGGATACCCGAAGTGACATGTGACATGATGAGATAGACATGTGTATGTACAGTGCCTAACACACAAATAACTAGGCTGTGTTCCTTTTTTCTTTCTCTGCCTGAAAGAGTTAAATATCAGGTATGTAAGTGGCTGACTCAATCCTGACTCAGACAGGAAGTGACTACAGTGTGACCCTCACTGATAAGAAATTCCAACTATAAAACACTTTCCCAGCAGAGAATAGCTTCTGAGAGCAGGAAAGAGATAAAATGGGTGAATACTTCATAGATCTTAGCTCTGGCATACTACAATGAATGGGTCATTGAGCAAAAACAATAAAACAGTTAAAACTTAAAAAAGTACATTTAAACATAAAATAAAACTGTGGACTATCTTAAAAAGTCATTTTTAGGACAAGGAAGATAGATACAATCATTTATTTTCACCTCGGGTGTCCTTTAAGCAAATGCCATGTCAAATTCCTAAATGGAAACTTATCAGGCCAAAATACATGATTGTAACATATTCCACTGAGCTACGCGGCCTTCCTCGACGCTGGCCATGCCTGAGGGGGTCACAAAGTCAGCATAACATCAGCACAATCTTCAGCCTGGTGGGATAATGGTTCTGCTGACACTCGGATGCCGTACAGGACAGCAGCCATTCGCACAGGAAGTGAGGGACATCGGATCCTGCAATCACCAGTATGAAAGGTTTACACTTTAGCAGAAATCATTTACTTTTTACTTTGTTTCTGCCAACATATTCAGCCCACCAGAATGACACCATCTACTGCAGTGCCTCCTCTCACACACCCAGCACAGACTGCACGTTTCTGTACATCAGCCACCTAACTGCAAAGTACTCCCAAATTACATTTGGAAAGTTTCGGACTCCCTACCCCTCAACCCCCCCCCCCCCAAAAAAAAAGAAGTTTGGTTGAGTCTTGATGGTTCAACCTTGCCCGTCATCCACTCTCCTAGCGCCTCCATACAAACACTATCTCCCCTCCACCATGTCCTATCATTATTATTATTTATTGTATTTATAGAGCGCCAACATATTACGCAGCGCTGGATATTAGTTTAGGTTACAGACAATATTTAGGGGTGACAAACAGCAATATGACAATACAGGAATACAAGAAAACCAGATCACACAGCACAGTATGAGTACAAGGTAATGCTTAGTCAGTCACTGGATGGAGCGTGGAGATTAGGCCCAAAGGCTTACAATCTAGAGGGAGAGGTAGAGACACGAAACGTAGGGGACCAGAGTTCAGCTGTGGGTTTAGAGCAATTGTGAAGGGTGGTAGGCCAGAGTGAAAAGGTGAGTTTTGTGGGCCTTCTTGAAGATGTTAAAGTAGGGGGCTGCTATAACAGTGATGGCTAACCTTGACACTCCAGCTGTGGTGGAACTACAAGTCCCATGAGGCATTGCAATACTCTGACAGCTCTAAGCATAACTCGGAGAGGCAGATGCATGATGGGATTTGTAGTTTTTTCACAGCTGGAGTGCCAAGGTTAGCCATCACTGTCCTATAGCAACCGAAATCCCCGCTCAACTACAAAACATAAATTAATAATTTCAGCACCCAGTGAGATCCACACGCAGTTATGTCACACATTGACATCTTGTTCAGTAAGGGCCCTTTCACACCAAGTCAGTAACGTTGCAATCACATCGCAATGCAGCCAAAATATCGCACTGATAATTCTATTTCTGCAGTGCTACCATATAGAGAGGCATACAGTACAAAGGAAGTATTATTACTTAGTATTTATATAATACTGACACCTTCTGCAGAGCTGTACAGAATATATAGTCCTCAGTGGAGCTCACAATCTAATCCTACCATAGTCATAGTCTAATGTCCTACCATATTATTATTATGTATTTATATAGCACTGACATCTTCTGCAGCACATTACAGAGTACATAGTCATGTCACTGACTGTCCTCAGAGGAGCTCACAATCTAATCCCTACCATAGTCATAGTGTAATGTCCTATCATATTATTATTATGTATTTATATAGCACTGACATCTCCTGCAGCACATTACAGAGTACATAGTCATGTCACTGACTGTCCTCAGAGGAGCCCACAATCTAATCCCTACCATAGTCATAGTGTAATGTCCTACCATATTATTATTATGTATTTATAAAGCACTGGCATCTTCTGCAGCACATTACAGAGTACATAGTCATGTCACTGACTGTCCTCAGAGGAGCTCACAATCTAATCCTACCATAGTCATAGTCTAATGTCCTACCATATTATTATTATGTATTTATAAAGCACTGGCATCTTCTGCAGCACATTACAGAGTACATAGTCATATCACTGACTGTCCTCAGGGAAGCTCACAGTCTAATCCTACCATAGTCATAGTCTAATGTCCTACCATATTATTATTATGTATTTATATAGCACTGACATCTTCTGCAGCACATTACAGAGTACATAGTCATGTCACTGACTGTCCTCAGAGGAGCCCACAATCTAATCCCTACCATAGTCATAGTGTAATGTCCTACCATATTATTATTATGTATTTATAAAGCACTGGCATCTTCTGCAGCACATTACAGAGTACATAGTCATGTCACTGACTGTCCTCAGAGGAGCTCACAATCTAATCCTACCATAGTCATAGTCTAATGTCCTACCATATTATTATTATGTATTTATAAAGCACTGGCATCTTCTGCAGCACATTACAGAGTACATAGTCATATCACTGACTGTCCTCAGGGAAGCTCACAGTCTAATCCTACCATAGTCATAGTCTAATGTCCTACCATATTATTATTATGTATTTATATAGCACTGACATCTTCTGCAGCACATTACAGAGTACATAGTCATGTCACTGACTCTCCTCAGAGGAGCTCACAGTCTAATCCTACCATAGTCATAGTCTAATGTCCCACCATATTATTATTATGTATTTATATAGCACTGACATCTTCTGCAGCACATTACAGAGTACATAGTCATGTCACTGACTGTCCTCAGAGGAGCTCACATTCTAATCCTACCATAGTCATAGTCTAATGTCCTGCCATGTTATTATTATGTATTTATATAGCACTGACATCTTCTGCAGCACATTACAGAGTACATAGTCATGTCACAGACTCTCCTCAGAGCTCACAGTCTAATCCTACCATAGTCATAGTCTAATGTCCCACCATATTATTATTATTTATTTATATAGCACTGACATTCTGCAGCACTGTACAGAGTACATAGTCATGTCACTGACTGTCCTCAGAGGAGCTCACAATCTAATCCTACCATAGTCATAGTCTAATGTCCTCCCATATTATTATTATGTATTTATATAGCACTGACATCTTCTGCAGCACATTACAGAGTACATAGTCATGTCACTGACTGTCCTCAGAGGAGCTCACATTCTAATCCTACCATAGTCCTAGTCTAATGTCCTCCCATATTATTATTATGTATTTATATAGCACTGACATCTTCTGCAGCACATTACAGAGTACATAGTCATGTCACTGACTGTCCTCAGAGGAGCTCACATTATAATCCTACCATAGTCCTAGTCTAATGTCCTCCCATATTATTATTATGTATTTATATAGCACTGACATCTTCTGCAGCACATTACAGAGTACATAGTCATGTCACTGACTGTCCTCAGAGGAGCTCACATTCTAATCCTACCATAGTCATAGTCTAATGTCCTGCCATGTTATTATTATGTATTTATATAGCACTGACATCTTCTGCAGCACATTACAGAGTACATAGTCATGTCACTGACTGTCCTCAGAGGAGCTCACAGTCTAATCCTACCATAGCCATATATTCATTGCAGTCTAATGCTGGGAATATGCGGTTCGTTTGTTGCTCAATTCTGCAGTCAATTCTCTTATCTTCCGCTCGTTCTTCGTATCTTTTTCCATTCACTTCTATCAGAAATAGAGCGGCGAAAGGATCGGAAGGGAGATCGGACATGTTGGAAATTATCTATCAAACCATCTAATCACCTCAAAAACGAACCGTGTATTCCCAGCATAAGGCTTTTTTTTTAAAGTTGGAAGCCGATTAATTTATCTGTAGGTTTTTGGGGGTGTGGGAGGAAACTGGGGTGCTCGGAGGAAACCCACACAGACAGGGAGATTCCATGCAGATAGTGCCCAGACTGAGATTTGAACTGGTGACCCAACTCTGCAAGGCGAGAGTGCAAACCGATACGCCACCAGGTAAACGTACGCGTTACCCCATGCATCAGCACTCTATTGGTAAAGCCCCTTAACCAGCTGAGCGGTCTGGACGAGCTCAGCTCGTCCAACACCGCCAGCGGCTGCCGCTCAGGCCCTGCTGGGCCGATTTTGATGAAATAAAAAGCAGCACACGCAGCCGGCACTTTGCCAGCCGCGTGTGCTGCCTGATCGCCGCCGCTCAGCGGCGAAAGAGGGCCCCCCTAGCCGCCTGAGCCCAGCGTAGCCGGAACAAAAAGTTCCGGCCAGCGCTAAGGGCTGGATCGGAGGCGGCTGACGTCACTCCGCTCGTCGCTATGGCGACGATATAAGCAAAACAAGGAAGGCCGCTCATTGCGGCCTTCCTTGTTTATTCTGGGCGCCGGAGGCGATCGGAAGATCGCCTCCGGAGCGCCCTCTAGTGGGCTTTCATGCAGCCAACTTTCAGTTGGCTGCATGAAATAGTTTTTTTTTTATTTAAAAAAAACCCTCCCGCAGCCACCCTGGCGATTTAATCAGAACGCCAGGGTGGTTAAGAATATTATTGCGTTGCAATGCAGTGAAATAAGCATCTCAGCAAAATGTACCCCCCAAAGAAAGCCTAACTGGTGGCGGAAAAAACAAGATATAGATCAGTGCATTGTGATAAGTAGTGATAAAGTTATAGGCTAATGAATGGGAGGTGAACATTTCTCACGTGAAAACGACGGAACCTGAATGGGTTATTGTTGGTCGATTTCAGCCAGAAATCGATAGAAATTACAATCAGTCAGCATGTTGGGGCATACATCCTCGGCAGATTCTAACAGTGTTGAAATTTGCTGAGGAATATTGCATGGTGTATGGGCACCTTATGACCACTGATATTGAGGCAGCTCACAGTGGTTTGAAGTCGGGCTGAGAAGAATGGACATGAATGGCTCTGTCCATGCTGTAGATCCATGTATGTTGGGGAGCTGTGTATGCTGGGGCCTGTGTAAATTGGGGGAATGAGTATGCTGGAGGCCTGTGTAAATGGGGGAAAGTGTATGCTGGAGGCCTGTGTATACAGTGAAAGAGAGGTCTATGTTGGGGAGCTGTGTATACCGTGGGGCCGGCCCATGTATGTTGGAAGTGTCTGGGTAAAGTAGATGAAAGTGTACACTGTGGGACTGTACATGCTGGGGGGGGGGGGGGGCGCTATGTAAGCTGGAGGCCTGTGCATGCAGAAGGCTTTTGTATAGGCAAAAGGGGGGGGGGGGGTTGTGTTAACTGGGGTCCTGTGTATACAGGGGGAGGGGGTCTGTCTATGCTGGGGGATTGTGTATAAATGGAGTCTGTGCATGCTGCTGGAGGCCTGTCTTTGCTGGGATCTTTTGTATACAGAAGGGGGGCTGTCTATGCTGGGGTACTGTGCATACAGAGGGGGGCTGTCTATGCTGGGGTACTGTGCATACAGAGGGGGGCTGTCTATGCTGGGTGAGCCAATCTATGCTGGGCTCCTGTATATGAAGGGAGAAGGGGGGGGGGTGTCAGTGTATACTGTGGTAGAGGGGGAGGGGGTGTCTATGCTGGGGTCCTGTGTATATGTGGGGTCTGTGTATACTGGGGTCCTGTGTATACAGAGGGGGAGGGGGTGTCTATGCTGGGGGTCCTGTATATGGGGGGAATCTGTGTATACTGAGGTCATGTGTATGGGGGATCTGTGTATACTGGGGTCCTGTGTATGGGGGATCTGTGTATAGTGGGGTCCTGTGTGTAGGGAGGGGGGGCTGTGTATACTGGGGTCCTGTATATGGGGGGGATCTGTGTATACTGGGGTCCTGTATACGGGGGATCTGTGTATACTGGGGTCCTGTGTATGGGGGATCTGTGTATACTGGGGTCCTGTGTATGGGGGATCTGTGTATACTGGGGTCCTGTGTATGGGGGATCTGTGTATACTGGGGTCCTGTGTATAGGGAGGGGGCTGTGTATACTGGGGTCCTGTGTATACTGGGGATCTGTGTATACTGGGGTCCTGTGTATACTGGGGATGGGGGATCTGTGTATACTGGGGATCTGTGTATACTGGGGATCTGTGCATACTGGGGATCTGTGCATACTGGGGATCTGTGCATACTGGGGATCTGTGCATACTGGGGATCTGTGCATACTGGGGATCTGTGCATACTGGGGATCTGTGCATACTGGGGATCTGTGTATACTGGGGATCTGTGTATACTGGGGATCTGTGTATACTGGGGATCTGTGTATACTGGGGTCCTGTGTATACTGGGGATCTGTGTATACTGGGGATCTGTGTATACTGGGGATCTGTGTATACTGGGGATCTGTGTATACTGGGGTCCTGTGTATACTGGGGATCTGTGTATACTGGGGATCTGTGTATACTGGGGTCCTGTGTATACTGGGGATCTGTGTATACTGGGGATCTGTGTATACTGGGGTCCTGTGTATGGGGGATCTGTGTATACTGGGGTCCTGTGTATGGGGGATCTGTGTATACTGGGGTCCTGTGTATGGGGGATCTGTGTATACTGGGGTCCTGTGTATGGGGGATCTGTGTATACTGGGGTCCTGTGTATGGGGGATCTGTGTATACTGGGGTCCTGTGTTTATGGGGGGCTGGGTCTGTGTATACTGGGGTCCTGTGTATAGAGTGGGCGGGGCTGTGTATGCAGGGGGCGGGGCTCTTTGTGCTGGGCTCCTAAGGAGCAGGAAGTGGCCGGGCAGTAGATGGTCAGTAAGTGGAGGGATATCCGGACATACATAGTAACGCTGCACGGTAACACTGCTGTGTGACTCACCCGTCCCTCCCCGGCTGCAGCCACCTCTCTTTCCTCCGCTACCGCCGCTGCACCGTCCAAAGCAGCAGGCTTAGCCTTCCTTGTGAACGTGACCCGCGCATCATCACCACGCACGGCGTCACGTCATCACGCACGGCCTGGGAGAGTAGTGCGCGTGCACGACGCGAGCCCGCGCTCTTCCCAATCAGCTGACGAACAGCTGTTCCCCGACGCATGCGCAGTGCTGCCCCTTCTCGGCAGCTCTGAACTCTCCGGGCATGCGCAGTGAAGCGGTCCGAAATGCACGCCTCGGATTGGAACGGAATCTCCCGAAGCTCGACGTGCAAAACCTCAAAGCATACCTCTCAACTTTTTGAGATGAGAAAGAGGGACACCTAAGCCACGCCCCCGACACACCCCTAGTCACGCATAACAAAGATTTCATAAGAAAAATATATTGTTTTATAATTCCAACCACACTGGCCCTTTCTATCCTGGTTCATTTTCCTTCCTATTAACATATTGGTAATATATCAATTTAAAGGATGGGAATAAAGTTTAGAGTCATTCAAACACATTTTTTAGTATAGAAATATATATATTTACATAGAAAGAGGGACAAATGAGGAGGAAAGAGGGACAGTTGGGAGCTATGAAATGGGCGCCGCAAAGGTTGCAATGTTATGGCTGCTTCACACCAAGCACACTTCCAAAAGCACTATTTTCAAAAAAGAACTCTTGGCTGATGTGTTTGTATGAGCTTGTTCACACCAGCGCCATCCGCAGACTTTAGGGCTTGCAGAATTTTTACAATTACACCTCAATTTAAAGTATAGGAGAATTGTAAAATTGCTTAAAAAACATTACTGAACCGAGCAATTTTCCAAGCGTTTTGTGCCAAGAGCTGTTCACTTCCAGGCCAAAGTGTGCTTCCTGTGTTGTCACAAGAATTTGAAAATTGCTAAACGCAAATGCTCCAAATATGCTAGGCAAAAGTAGCAAATCGCTAGGCACATGCTGGGAGTTGCTACTGCATATCGCTACAAAAAGAGCTAAGCATTTACGATTATGCTTCGCGAGTTTTGGTGAGAACTAGCCCTTAATAGCAGCACCCAGGTCAGAGCCAGGACAAGGTCCTCCAGCACCCAAGGCTGAGACACCAAAGTGCGCCCCTCCATCCCTCCCACCCGAGCCGTCACACACTAATTGCTATTAAAGTAAGGGACTCCCCAGGGCCCCCAATGCCTTAAAGGAATACTGTAGGAGGGAAGGGGGGGGGGGGGTAGCGGAAAAATGAGATGAACTTTCCTGGGGCTTCTAATGGTCCCCCGCAGATATCCTGTGCCCGCGCAGCCACTCACCGATGCTCCGGTCCGGCAGGGCGGTGGAGTTGGTACAAAAATGTTATGACTCCGACTCCTCAATTTATGAAACCACGACTCTGACTCCTCGACTCCTTATACTTAACAGGGCTGTGGATTTCGTACAAAAATCATTCGACTCCGACTCCTCAGTTGATGAAATCAACGACACCAACTCCGACTCCGGGTGCCCAAAATTGCCCCGACTCCAACTCCTCGACTCCACAGCCCTGGCCTCCAGTTCACCTCTGGAATTTCAGACTTTAAAGTCTGAAAACCACTGTGCCTGCGTTGCCGTGTCCTTGCTCCCGCTGATGTCACCAGGAGCGTACTGCACAGGCCCAGTATTGTCTGGGCTGCGCAGTACACTCCTGGTGACAACAGTGGGAGCGAGGACACGGCAGCGCAGGCACAGTGGTTTTCAGACTTTAAAGCATCGGTGAGTGGCTGCGCGGGCACAGGATGTCTGCTGGGGACCATTAGAAGCCCCAGGTAAGTTCAACTCATTTTCCCCCAACCCCCTACAGTATTCCTTTAATCTCTAGTTATCTGGCTTGCAGTCACTGCCATGTATCCCGTTTTCTTATTTCTCTCTGCTTCAAACACAATAGAGGAATGATAGCTGAGTGAGTTGTGTGCCCCTCCTACACTGCGCCCTGAGGCTGGAGCCTCTCTCGCCTCTGCTTCGGCCCAGCCCTGACCCAGGGGGTAATTTGGGTGCAGGCTGCACTCTGTAATTATTGTTTTTAGGTGGCACGTACTTTGTTAGAGGGGAGGTTCAGATATCAGTGGATATTTGGGGGCAGTGTAAAGCAGTAAGGGTTAAGTTGGCCACTAATAATCCAATTTCTAGCGAAAAATCGTTCGAGCAATCAGATAATTCTGATTGTAAGAAAAATCATTCGCTACACCATCAACAAACCAATCTTTGCTTCCTGTCCATCACAACCAACTAGAAAATAGAATTTTGGTTTGACCAAAATCAAATCGGACGACAATTTTTATAATCGTTCGTAATCGATTGTGCCCATCAATGGAGATTATTTACAACCAGTCCGATCATAATTTATGATAGCTCGAACGATTTTTCGTGAGAAATTGGACTGTTAGTGGCCACCTTTAGGCATCAACAGGGAGAGTTCAAGTGAGCATAGGGTAGGGGTCAGGATCCTTTTTGGCTGAGAGAGCCATAAATGCCAGATATTTTAAAATGTATTTCCGTGAGAGCCATACCATATGTTTCAAACTGGGACAGTGCGCATGCGCAGCAGAGGGTTGTTGTCCCTGTTGCCATGGTGATGTGTATACAGTTGATCTGCCGGGCAGTGGAAGTGTCAGACATGTCTTCAGCTTCTCTTTGGTTTCAGCAACATCAGCAATTTACCCGAGAGCCAGACAGGAGAAATACCGACTAACAGCTTGTACAATCTCGTCCTACAAAGTCACTGGACCTGACAGGGTCCAGAGTGGGAGAATTGGAGCAGCTGTTAGTTTTGGGGGAAGCACGAGTAAGTTAGTAGTGCAAGCTACAGCAGTAGTGTGCCTACTTTGAAAATGTTACTTGCACTGCCACACTGAGCTGCGCTGCTTGAGCCGTGTAGATTAGTGAATCAGCCTCTTCTGATCTGTCTGTGAGCCAGAGGTAGCCATCAAAAGAGCCACATCTGGCTCCCGAGCCATAGGTTCCCTACCCCTGGCATAGGGTTAGGTTTAGTGATGGTAAAAATGATATTCTGTCATAGTATCCATTGCCCAAATAGAAAAATTAGGCATTCTACTAACAGCTTTCCCCAGCACCCAAATGACTGTGACTCCCTTTTTACAAGTATGTCCCCCTCTACCTTCTTAATTTGGGGTCTGTAAGGACCATGGTCGCAGGGAGCTCCTAGCACACTTCAGCCTGGAGCTATATATTATTTATTATGCTCCCATAGAAAAATGGCTCCTCTAGCTACTGTGCATGAACAATATAGTATTGTGCATAGAGGTCAATGCTACATACATACAAAATAAGTCAGTGGACACTCGCTGCTTAACCTTTTGGCGTAAATCCTACACCGCCCTTGTGGCCACCTAACTCTTACGCCGGCCGCCGTTTCCGCTCCCGACGCGATCGTGCGCACCCGATAGGGGAGATTAAGCTGCCATATTACAACTGACATCTCCCCTGAGTGATCAGAAGCCAACGCCGGCGGATCAGAGTGATCCATGTTACTGATGCGGCGGTGGGGGTGGGAGAAGAAGAGGATCCACTCACCTTCCTGCCGTTCCCACAGCGATTGGCGCTCCCCTCCGCTCTGGCTGGCATTCCCGCTCGCTCTGACGTCAGTTCCGGGTCCCGGCCTGATGATATCGTCATGCCGCGACCCGAAATTGAGCAGCAGTACGAGTGGGGATGCCAACCAGAGCAGAGGAGTCCACTGTGACTCACCGCTGGAGCCTGGGAGGTGATTAAATGCTGCTGGCTACCGAGGGGGGGGGGACGGGGGACACACACAGCCCAGCTACCAAAAGTGGGGATCCGGCTGCTTGACACACCACCCCCCTATGCAAATTCACCTGGTCCTTAAGGGGGGGTTAGGCAGCCGGTCCCCAATAGGGTAAAGGGTACCAGAGACTAATCAAGTAGAAGAAACGGGGAGCAGGCATGTTTGGGGAGCTGTCCTGATGGCCACTCCTCCCTGCTCTCCACTGCTCAGGCCTGGTCCGCTCATGATGCCAAGTGAGGTGCCAAATGAAGTGACTTCTTCTGGGGGCAGAATCTGGGAGCAGAAACAGGAAGTGAAGAGTGCCAAGCCAACCTATACCGGGGGCAACTGTAGCTGGCTAACCTATACTGGGGGCGACTGTACCTGGCTACCCTATACTGGGGGCGACTGTACCTGGCTACCCTATACTGGGGGCGACTGTACCTGGCTACCCTATACTGAGGGCAACTGTACCTGGCTACCCTATACTGGGGGCAACTGTACCTGGCTACCCTATACTGGGGGCAACTGTACCTGGCTACCCTATACTGGGGGCGACTGTACCTGGCTAACCTATACTGGGGGCGACTGTACCTGGCTAACCTATACTGGGGACACCTGTACCTGGCTAACCTATACTGGGGGCAGAGGTACTTGGCTAACCTATACTGGGGGCAACTGTACCTGGCTACCCTATACTGGGGGCAACTGTACCTGGCTAACTTATACTGGGGGCAACTGTACCTGGCTAACCTATACTGGGGCACCTATAACTGGCTAACCTATACTGGGGCACCTATAACTGGCTACCTACCTATACTGAGGGCCTTTTTTGGGGGGGCTCGCTGCAGCTATAATGTGCGGTGCAAATTGTTGGGTGCTGTGCGATCATTCCAGCTCGGGAAGGGGGGGGGGCGCATACTCACAAGTTTGCCTCAGGGTTAGCAAAAGTCTAGAACCAGCCCTGCCTCTGATCACCCCCATCTCGATGCCCCCCAGCAGCCTCTTCTGAATCATCAGGTTGGAGGAACGGGGGCCATCAGGACGGCTCCCCATACATGCCAGCTCCCCACATTTCTCCTACTTCATTCTACTTGATTCGGCTCTGGTATCCTTTAAAGAGTACTCGAAGCAGAAGGGAAAAGTGGAGTTTTATTTACTTGGGACTTCTTCCAGCCCTCCGCAGTCTATCAGGTTCCTCGTTGTCCTCCGGGCCCCTCCGTTCTGCGCATGCGCACTCCCATCCACGCACTCCTCAATAGCGCTCCCATAACCGGGCAGTGTTCTGCGAACGAGCAGTTCCTAAAGGATTTGTAACTGTGCAGAACACTTCCAGCCACAGTAGTGGTATGGAGGAGGCCCACGGACGGGATTGCGTGTGTATAAAAACCCGCTATATTGCAATCTTTCCTAAGGGCACAGCAGCACTACCGAGGGGGACCCGGAGACCGGATAGATTGCAGGGGGCTGGAAGAAACTAATAGTCAGCGTCACGTAGGGGCCAAAAATCATGGTTGCTATAACAGAAGTATTATATTAGAGTTAACTATACCAGGCATTGCTCCCATAGTCTTGCAATGGAGATTCGCAGGGACCAAGAGAGGTAGTTTAAAATACCTGAGATTATGCTGTATCACTAATTACAAGCCCTTATTTGCAAAAAAAAAAAAAAAAAAAAAATAATACACCCTGGCATACAGGGAATGCTGTTGAAAACAAAGAAAACCCAGAGAATCCCCCAAAGAGGAGATGGACTGGCTCAAAACCTGTCTTTTCTGTCAGGTTTTAACTGCCTACTTTTTTCATGATCGTGGTCCTTTTAACAGCCAAGAAACAGAGCAAGACAGCCTGAGAAAGTTTTTTCTGCAGGAAATCAAAGGGTGATTATTTCTGCTTTGCTTTATAGCCTTAAAGTGAATGGGAGCCGCATTTTCAAAAAATTAGACAGATACTTACCCAAGGAGAGGGAAGGCTCTGGGTCCTATAGAGTCTTCCGGCTCCTCTCCTGGTCCCCTCGTTCCAGTGCTGGCTCGCCCGGTAGCAGTGACTAAATTAGTCAAATACTGCTTTACCCGGCCGAAGGTGGCTTCAGAAGTCTTCAGGGAGCCCGAGTGCTCCTGAAGAAGGGCCGCCCTCTACTGCACCTGCGCAAGCACGCTCTCTTACATGCTCACGCCTGTGCAGTATGGAGCCGCACGTCTTCAGAAGGACACGACTCCAGAAGACTTCCAAATACCCTTTTGGCGTTGGATTGAAACGGTGGAGAGCCAGCACAGGATAGAGAGCACCGAGAGAGGAGACGGAAGGCTCTATACGACCCAGAGCCTTCCCTCTCCTTAGGTAAGAATTTGCTTCATTTTTTTTTTAAATGCGGTTCCCATTCACTTTAAGTGTGGTTTTAAACCTGCAACTGTGACACCTGCAATGTTATTTAAAGGGAACCAGAGACGAAGCACCCTTGTGTATTTTACCATATATATCAGTAAGAACATTAGAGAAAACACTTAAACTGGTCATACACTAGGCCGATTCCCCGCCGATCGACAGCAGATTCGATCACTGGGATCGAATCTGCTGTCAAATCGTTAACGTTAACTTTCGATCCATTTCGTCCCGAAATAGATCGATCCCGTCGATCGCCCGTGGGTAGGGAGCGCGTCGCTAGCGGCGTTCGAGTGCCCGACAACCGGCACAATACATCTGCAATAAATTACCTGCTCCGCCGGCGCGTATCCCCCCAGTCACCGCTGCTCCATCTCCGCGCTGGGCTTCCGGATCCAGCAGGCTTCACTTCTTCCTGTCCCGGCAGGAAGTTTAAACAGTAGAGGGCGCTCTACTGTTTAAACTTCCCCCAGACAGGAAGAAGTGAAGCATGCCGAAGACCAGAGCGGAGAAGAAGACAGCTGAGACCTGGGGAGTCGTGCCGGCCAGGGCAGGTAATGTATGCGAGGGGGGGGGTGTTGGGGAACAGCGGCAGCACCACCACATATTGTGAACGGTTTCAGGCTGAAATCTATTCACAATCTGTTTGCAGTAAAGGCAGCCATACGATCCCTCTCTGATCAGATTCGATCAGAGAGGGATCTATCTGTTGGTCGAATCTGATGGCAAATCGACCAGTGTATGGCTACCTTTATCATGCTCTCTGTTTCATATACTGCTAAAAGTGCCTGTTATCAGCTGTGATAAGAATCGCAGACTGATCATTCTGTCTGGCTTTGCAGGGAATAATTATAGCTGAGTCATTATAGCAGAGCCACAAGGGGGCAGGATTGGGCTTGAAAAGACACCAGAGAAGACAGACTCAGCTATAATCTTTCCGTAGCAAAGCTAGACTGAGTGCTCAGTCGGGGATTCTTATCAGAGGTGATAACAGTCAGATTAAACAGAGAACAATGAAACAAAGCGCAGATTAGGTGTTTACTGTCATGTTCCCACTGATTTATAAGGTAAAATACAAGAGGGTGCTTCATCTCTGGTTCTCTTTAAAAAAAAAAAAAAAAAAAAAAGTTCTATAACTGGTAATAAAAATTAGACCTTTTTTTTCTCTGTTACCAATATTCTATTCATTATCCGTACTACACATAAAATTCATTTTATTATAAGTTTATTTTTCGCGTCAGGTCTGCATTAACCTTGTGACCTATATCAAGACAAAGCCCGACTTATTTTTACTTTAAAGAGAACCCGGGGTGGCTTTGAAGAATGCTATTAGGAGACAGAGGCTGGTCCTGCATACTATCACCAGCCAGTGTGTCTGTACTGTGCCCCCTCCCCCGCACTCTGCTGCCCCTCAGAAAAAAAACCGCTGTGCTAGCAACATGCACCTTGTCGCTAGCAGGCCGTTTACCTTTGTGCTGCCTGTCACCACCGCTGCCTTCTCTATATCGCAGCTCCCCGTCTGTGTCCCTTCCCTCCAATCCGCTTAGGGAGGCGGGAAGGCACGCAGGCGGGGATCGGCGATATAGAGGAGGCGGGGGAGCGGTGGCGACAGGCAGCACAGAGGTAAACAGCCTGCTAGCGACAAGGTGCAGGTCGCTAGCATGGCGGGTTTTTTTTCTGGGGGACAGCAGAGCACAGTGGGGGGAGGGCCTGGGGGGCACAGTACAGACACACAGGCTGGTGATAGTATGCAGAACCAGCCTCTGTGTCCTAATAGCATTCTTCAAACCCACCCAACTTTAAGGGCGCGATTCCACTTGAGCGGCACGCTTCTGCGAGACGCGAGCCGGCTCTTCTGGGTCTGCGGGGAAAGCAGACGAATACCATCAGCCGTGCCATGCACGGCTATGGGATCCGCAGCCTCCCGCGCTGATTCTGATGGAAAAGCCGGCCAAATCGCTAGCGGTAGCGATTAGGCCGGCGTTACCATTGCACCCTATGGCAGAGTTTCCCCGCACTATTCGCCTGCGGGGAAACTCTGCAGATTCGCGGCGGTTTCCGCTCAAGTGGAAACGCGCCCTAAAGGATAACTGTACACTTTTTTTTAGAGTTTAAAGTTACCTGGGGCTTCTACTGGCCTCCTGAAGACGTCCTGTGCCCGCGCTGGTACTCAGCCATCCTTTCCCCCGCCGCGGCTCACTTACGTGTTTGCTGACTTTAATATCGCCAGCCACTGCCTCCTCGTTCCCGTCGCCGGGAGTGTCCTGCGCAGGTGCAGTATGAGAAGACCTCGGGTGCGGGGGAGGGGGTTGAGTACCGGCATGTGCCCAGGACGTCTTCAGGGGGCCAGTAGAAGCACCAGGAAGGTTGAACTTTTTAAACAGCATAGTTATCCTTTTTAAGTACTCTTACATGGAAGTGAGTGGGGCAGGGATGAGGAGGGAATGGGAGATAGGACAGAGCCTCTCTCTTTCTGAAAACTTGACTTAACTCAAAGGGACTCCGAGCAGTGCAAAAACTATGGAAAGATGCATATCATTTTAAAGCTCTCTTTCTCCTCTTTCCAATGATATATAAACCGCCACCCTACGTCTTTTAGGTTTCATTATTTTCGCGATTGAAATTGCCGCGGCCGCGATTTCGATCGCGAAAATAGAGAAATCTAAAAGGCGTAGGGCGACGATTTAGGGGTCGTCAGAAAGAGAGCTTTCCATAGTTATATTGTATTACACAGGGCGACTTTTTCAGAAAAAGTCGCCCTGTGTAATACAGTGTAACTATAGAAAGATGGATATCATTTTAAAGCTCTCTTTCTCCTCTTTTTGACGACCCCTAAATTGCCCCCCTACGCCTTTTAGTTTTCTCTATTTTCGCGATCGGCAATTTCAATCGCAAAAATAGCGAAAACTAAAACGCTTAGTGTGGCGGTTTATATATCATTGGAAAGAGGAGAAAGAGAGCTTTAAAATGATATGCATCTTTACATAGTTTTTGCACTGCTCGGAGTCCCTTTAACTCAAAAGTCTAATTTTTCAAGGATTGATTGAGAGGACTGAAGGCAGGAGTAGAGGAACAGACAACATACAGAGATATGGGGATCCAGCATGAATATACCTCTGTACTTACCTTAGGTAGCTTTGCATCAGGTCAAGTCAAGTGTCCTTTAAAGTGCACCAGAGATGTTCCCTAGCTGAGAAAATGAAAAAGCTGTTATACATACCTGGGGCTTCCTCCAGCCCCATACGCGCTGATCGATCCCACGCCGCCATCCTCCGATGCCCGTAACTACGAGAACGGGCTCTCGTTGCGGACGTCTTCGGAGCCCGCTACGCAGGAGAAGTGCTCCCTCTACGTATCTCTCCATACACTGCTGCAGAGATACGCAAAGAGCGCACCTCTGCTACGCTTAGACTTGCTCCAACTGACAGAACAGCGCAGAGCCGGTTCTCGTAGCTGCGGGCAGAGGAGGATGGCGGTGTGGGATCGATCAGCGCGTATGGGCTGGAGGAAGCCCCAGGTATGTATAAAATCTTTATTTTTTCAGCTCTGGTTCCCTTTAAACAAGCAATTCCATGACACCTTGCAGAATTCTCATTTTAATCTTTTTATACCTTACACAACCCACCATTGTGGTTTAATGCAGGTTAGGTGGCGATCTTTGAATGAAAACTGTAGTCATAGAAGGTGTCATCCTTATTCCCTTCCAAACAATGCCAGTTATTTAGCTACTAAATCAACCTTACAAGATGCATGTAAGCCAGTGGAACCACAAGGACCAGCGGACTCTAAACTCTCCCTTCCCCTGAACAGAATGGGCTGCTCACCTCTCACTTTAGATAAACCATTAACTGACACTATTATCCCCCTATACATTCCTAGTGATTTGGGTCACCGTGAGCTGCTTGGTTACTCTGACACCATTAGGAAAGATATTTATCCACCATCAGTACTTAGTCACACCACCAACCACCATGCAGCCAGGCTTTCTGAACTGCAGGACTGTAGCCGATATATGAAGTACAGGGTAGCGAGGGCGAGTATACAGGCGGATACCAGACAGATGCAGCAGATAGCTTCATGCTTACACGTCCACTTAGACATAATCAAAATAATGCTATTACATGCCGGTAAAAATAAAATTAGCCGGAAGTACGTCTACAAGTAAAACCGTGCTTTCAACAGTGGATACTTGAATCTGGGTTAATGCACACTAACCATGTAGGGGACACAGAAACAACCAATCACCACACTGACCACATAGGTGGACACAGGGTCAGCCAATTATTACACTGATCACATAGGGGAACACAGGCAGGCAACATGGGAACAGCCAATCATTACACTGACCACATAGGGGGGCACAGGAACAGCCAAGGGCTATTCCTGTGCTGTGCCCCCTATGTGGTCGCCTATGTGGTGAGTGTAGTTAATGTAAACACATTCCTGCAGCCACCTAGCAATCATAACACAACGGTGATCATCAAAATACGATATAAACAAAAACTAAAACTGCAGAAAAGGTTTATTCAATAATGCCCACTCTCCAAAGTCCGACCGGTTTCAACCCCCAAGATTGGTGCAAGACCGAAACCAGATGGGATTTGGGCACTATGACGACGTCTTTGCACCAGCACTTTATGTGCTTTTATTCATGTTTAAATTGCTGGGTCTCTGTCGTTCAGGACCGCTATTCCTAATTGGCTCTATTATTTTTATTGAAAAAACCTTACCTGCAGTTTAACTAATACAGCACCACTCCGATTCATGCGGTGATGGTCACAGTTAACGTGAACCCAAGATAAAAAAAACGTGGCCACTAATGATACAATTTGTCGAACGATCGCTTACAAACTATTCTACGTATGAATGATCAGAATTGATTGTTTGGGACCACTAATGGGAAAAAAATATATAGCCTAATCAATCCAATCAGATTAATGAAGTCGATCCGATTTTCGGATTGATCCCGTCAATCTCATTAGATTGGTTAGGAGGTTTCCACTAGTGGTCCCAAAAGATCATTTCCGATCGTTCATTCGAAGAATCGTTTGTAAACTGTCATTCAGCAAATTGTATCAGTGGCAACTTTTAAAACTGAGGAGATAAACTATTATATTTATTTAAAAATGACTACAATTTATTTCTTCCCTGCCTTCAGCAGTTGTATTCTACCAGGAAAACTTATATGGCTGTAATTAGCTTATCAGAGTGAGGTTACTATATTCCTGACAAGGTACTACAAGACAGAAGCTGTCACTTCCATGCCTAGAAGTTAACTCTTTCAGGAAGCAAAATAAAGCAAGTAAAACAGCCTGGTTATTAATGTTTTGTACTGTACATACAGATGTTTATCAGCATGTCGCATATCGCCTCGGATACACACTAAATGTTGTTGAGCAGTTGGTGGCTACAGGAACGTGTCGATTTGGGCACAATAACCCAGATTGAAGCATCCACAGTTGGAAGCACTAACGTTTAATTTTTGAAACTCTTTTTGTACCCACCGTGGAGTGGTAGCCTCTGGCTGCAGCAACACCACTAAAGTTTGCATCCCAGCATGTGCCTGGGTTATTAACAAGCATCCTGCCATAAACCTGGGTTATAAACAAAAAATAAAGACAGCGGGGTCTGTATCCCTCCTACTACAGGTTCTCTTTCACTGATGAACCTCACTCAGTTTCTGCTGGAAGCAATCAGGGTGGGTAAAAACACTTTCCACATCTGTTAAAGAGGAACTGTAACCAAGGATTGAACTTCATGCCAATCAGTAGCTGATACCCCCTTTCCCATGAGAAATCTTTACCTTTTCTCTAATAGATCATCAGGGGGCGCTGTATGGCTGATATTGTGGGGAAACCCCTCCCACAGTGTGATGTCATGACCATGGTCCTGACAGTTTTCTTTTTGAGAAACTCGCTGCATTGTGGGAAATAACAGCTCATTCCAACTGCCAAGTAAGCAGTATGTCCCTCTGTGCATATGTATATCTATAAAATAAACAACCTTTTAGCCTATTGCTTTGTTAGTGGGTGTGTTTATAGACCTTGGCAGTTGGTAAGGACTTTTTTTTTCTTGTCTGTCAGCTGTAAAGATGCTGACCTGCAGGCTCATTGTGGATCGCACAACATGAATGAATTACATGGCAAATATCAATCATTTCTTCATCTCTCTTCTATTTTTAAACTTCTTTCTTAGCAACATATTGATTTTTCTTCTCCCTATTTTACGGTGAAGTCCCTCTTTAAAGTGGACCTGAACTCTTGTACAGGACAGCAGGAAAACAGAGAAATGCTCCCTGTGTGTTTTTGTGTCTTTGGCCTCTCTAATCCCTTTTCATCTGTGACTAACAACAACTGTCATTTGATCTCTCAGCCATGTCAGCTCAGGAATCTCTGCTGCCTCGCAGAGCAGCTAATTTGTAAACACAGGATGTTAGCCCAATGTTTGCTTCCATCTTTTCTTTAAAGGTTATTATGCTGTTGCTGAGCTTTTAGAGCAGAGGGGAAGTTGCGTTCAGGTGCGCTTTAAAGGAAACCAGAGACGTTTTAAACTAAAAGTTTTATACATACCTGGGGCTTCCTCCAGCCCAAACCACACGGATCGCTCCCACGCCTCCGTCTTCTGTACTGGGTCCCGTAACTGCGGCCAGTCGCAGCCAGTCTGACGCAAGAGAAGTGCGCTCTCTATGGCCTCAATTCACTAAGAACATGCTGGAGATAATAAGGCAAGAGAAAACTTGCCACTGCACAGTGAGAGAGTTATCTTATCTCTTCATTCCTTAAGTGACCTCGGCCTCAATTCACTAAACTTATCTCCTGTCTTTAATAACTCTTCTAGAGTTGTTACCATGGTGATAAGGCATGTAGTATTCAGGAAACATTTTACCTCAGGCACGCCTAAAGTTAACTCTTCTGTCTTTAAATTAACTCTCCAATCCTTAAAATAACTCCAGAGTTAAAGACAGGCTGTTAATTAGCTGCATGTGAAAATAACTACAGAGGAGGTAAATTAACTACAGAGGAGGTAAATTAACTACAGAGGAGGTAAATTAACTACAGAGGAGGTAAATTAACTACAGGAGAGGTAACTTAAGGAATTAAGAGGTAAGATAACTCTCTCACGTGTGGAGGTAAGTTTTCTCTTGCCTTATTATCTCTAGCATGATCTTAGTGAATTGAGGCCCTCCTCTGTAGTTAAGTTACCTCCTCTGTAGTTAAGTTACCTCCTCTGTAGTTAAGTTACCTCCTCTGTAGTTAAGTTACCTCCTCTGTAGTTATTTTCACACGCAGTTAATTAACAGCCTGTCTTTAACTCTGGAGTTATTTTAAAGATTGGAGAGTTAACTCAGACAAAAGAGTTAACTTTAGGTTTGCCTGAAGTAAAATGTTTCCTGAATACTACATGCCTTATCACCATGGTGATAACTCTAGAAACGTAATTAAAGACAGGAGATATGCTTAGTGAATTGAGGCCTATGTATCTCTCCGGCGGCTGCCAAGACTGAGGACGGGGGTGTGGGAGCGTTCCGTACGCATGGGGCTGGAGGAAGCCCCAGGTATGTATCAAATCTTTTAGTTTAAAACATCTCTGGTACACTTTAAGCACATCGAAATGAGGTCAGAAAGAAAATGCTAAAAAGAGATTAGATTTTATTTTAAAGACTATTCCAGACTGATAGAGCCACGCACGCTCCCAAACAAACGAGGGGGAAGAAGTCGAGAAGCCAAAAAGAGAATCCATCTCTCCCCTGCAAAATATGATCTCCACGCATGAAAGATCATGTCAGAGTTCAATCAAACAATATATATATAAGTGATACGATTGTACAGCTCTCTGAAGAAGCCATCGACTTTCGTTAACTTTTCGTTTTTTCTTTTCGAGTGGAGGAGGAAGAAGAGATATTAGAAGTGTATTGTCGGAGTAAAACTCAACGCGTCTCTTTCCGTATTTGGCGACAAGCAAGTGCAAGAAAAAAAAAAAAAAGGGTGGGTTCGTCATCGCTCTCAGTTTTCGCTCTTTTGCACGTCTGCGTTCGACGAGGCGCTGGAAGAGATCTTTAGGTTTTTCTGCAACACGTGGGCGTCGGCCGGCTCTATCCTCTTGTAATAGTTCTTCTTTGTTTCGATGATCTCAAAACCAAATTTCCTGTAGAAATCTATGGCGGACTCGTTGCTGATCTGGACATGGCTGTCAGAGAACAAACAAGCAAAGAAATAAGTAAAATGGTCAGTTAAAGCGGATCCGAAATGAAAAACTAACTATAACAAGTAACGTGTCTATATATAAGCTTATCTAAAGTTTAGATAGTTTACACAGCAAATCTAGCTACAAACAGCTTCAACAGTATATGATTATCTATTCCTGTGATACGAGAGCAGCCATGTTGTTTGTAAACCGTACACACAGGCAAGCTGCTCTGCATCTCCACCACTCAGCCTGTGAAAACTTCACTCCCCTCTTCTCCTCCCCTCTTTCTCTGAAATCTCTGGCTAGTAACACCTCCTCCTCCTGTCCAGACTGAGCTCCCATAAGCCCTTGCTACATGGGTCTGAGTGCCAAGGCAGTAGAGGAGCTGTGGGCGAGGCTTGTTTAGTTTATAGGAAATGAGTATTAAAACAAAAACAATAAAAACAACAAAAACAGTATTTGGCTTGAGGAATGCGCTGTAAACTATATGAAAGGAACACAATTATGCAATGAGTAAAAGTTCATCTCAGATCCACTTTAACTGTTTACAATATTCATTCATAAATTATTTTGTCAGTGTTTCCCCAGTGTAAAATCTTTCCACTTCCTGATTTACTGTCTGACATTTATCACTGGTGGTGACCTCTTTAGTCCTGTCAGGTGACCTCTGAGGAATGTCTGGTTACTGAGAGTTCTGGAACCAGTAAAAAAAAAAATATACCTTTAGTGCTGACAAGGTGCATTGTTGAGGAATGGTTGCGTGTTCTCAGTTGAAAAGAAAACACCTGGGCCCTTATGCAATTACCGTAAGACGCACCTAGGTTTAGAGGGCAAAAACCAAGGGGAAAAAAAGTTATACTAAACCTGGTGCATCCATGGTCCAGAAGAGTCTTGTAGATATTTTGCCCCCCACATGTCCTCTGCCCCACTTGTGTCCTACTCCGTGCCCTAGTTGGCCCGTGTCCTTGTCTGCCCTCCTTTGTCTCTCTGTCTGGCCTTCTTGTCTTGCTGTGTCCCTCTCTCTGCCCTCCTGTGTCCCCCTTTGTGGCCATTTGTCTTCCTCTGCCCGTGTCCCCCTTTGTGGCAGTTTGTCCCCCTCTCTGCCCTCCTGTGTACCCCGTTGTGGCAGTTTGTCCCCCTCTCTGCCCTCCTGTGTCCCCCTTTGTGGCAGTTTGTCCCCATCTCTTCCCTCGTGTCTCCCTTTGCGGCAGTTCATCCCCCTCTCTGCCCTCCTGTGCACTCAGTTGTGGCAGTTTGTCCCCCTCTCTGCCCTCCTGTGTACCCCGTTGTGGCAGTTTGCCCACCTCTCTGCCTTCGTGTCTCCCTTTGTGGCAGTTTGTCCCCCTCTCACCGCCCCCCTTTGTGGCCATTTGTCGCCCTCTGCCCGTGTCCCCTTTGTGGCAGTTTGTCCCCCTCTCTGCCCTCCTGTGTACCCCGTTGTGGCAGTTTGTCCCCCTCTCTCCCCTCCTGTGTACCCCTTTGTGGCAGTTTGTCCCCCTCTCTTCCCTCGTGTCTCCCTTTGCGGCAGTTTTTCCCCCTCTCACTGCCCCCCTTTGTGGCCATTTGTCGCCCTCTGCCCGTGTCCCCATTTGTGGCTGTTTGTCCACCTCTCTGCCCTCCCATGTCCCTGTGTGGCCGTTTGTCCGCCTCTCTGCCCCCGTGTCTCTCTTTGTCCCTGTCTGCCCTCCTGTGTCTCCCTTTGTGCCCATTTGTCACCCCCGCTGCCCGTGTATAGTGTGAAGCAGCAGCACCGGCTCACCTGATCCATCTATTCCAGTGGCGACCGCAGACCTCCTCTCTCCTGCACGAAGAGGAGAAGTATGCATACATTGCTGAAATAAATGGATCAGGTGAGTCGGGGCTGCCGCTTCACACTTTACAAGCACAGTATACAGCAGAGAAGGACACGGAGAGTCCCCGACATTGCAAGTGGTCGGCGGTTCCTATTGACGGGCCTTCGTAAGTCGGGAACTCCCGGTCTTTAAAATATAAGACGCAGGTACTTTTTCTACCCATTTTTGGGGGAGAAAAAGTGTCTTATATTCTGAAAAATATGGTAACTTTTTCCTAAGTGACATTCTCATCAATAAAATGCCTTTTAAGCCACCAGCAAGCAAGAAAATACACAGAATAATTTTGACAGGACTTTGCAACTGAAGAATTACCCAAAAATAGGTAAAAAATTGCTGAAAAGTTATTTTAAACAGAAGATAGTAAAAAAAAAAAGTAAATGACATAAGGGCTCTGGTCTCAAAATGCTCTGGGAGAATTTCGGATACGTATATACTCGCATATAAGCTGACCCTCGTATAAGCCGAGACACACACTTTTCCCTCAGAACCCAGAAAAAAAAGTGATTGACCCGCGTATAAGCCCCCTCCCCAGTAGCCAGATGTGCTCCCAGTACAAATCAGCCCCTTCCCCAAATCCAGATTTGCCCCTAGGATGACACAAATGTGTCTCAAGATGCCACTAGATGGCGTCAGATATGAGACTGCGATTGCCACACAGAAAGAATTCTGGATCATTGCACCACTGAAAGGTTGCTGGCACGCTCCGCTCCACAAGCCAGGGGACACAGGTATCTTGAGCAGTGCACTCTGCACACCATGTTGCAGGGGATGGAGGGAACGGACACAGCAGGGAGCAAGCTGGCAAGAGCAGGATCACTAGTGCAGGATCCTTACACTCCTCTCCCAGTAACACAACCTGCTCCACCATCCGTCCAGCTCAAACTTACTCCCATATAAGCCGAGGGGGTAACTATTTAGCACATTTTTTGTTCTGAAAAATTAGGCTTATACGTGATTACATAAGGTAGCTAAACAGCTTAGGTTAAACATCATTGGTAGAGCAGGGTTACATACCAATATACAGCAATATATAGATATAAAAAATGTTTCGGATGCTGAAACCAGGAAGATTAACGTATAAGTGGGTATCCCGACACTACAGTGCCTCTTTAAAGAGAACCCGAAGTGGGGTTCTGACAATGCTAGCTGCACACAGAGGCTGGGTCTGCCTATACTGCCAAGCCTCTGTTGCTATCCAGATCCCCCCTAAGTTCCTCCTGCGCTCTGCTATCCCCCATAAATGACAGCCGCGCTGTGCAGGCTGCGTTTACATCTGTACTGTCAGTCTCGGCAGCTCCCCCGCCTCCTGCATAGCTCCGGTACCCGCCCACGTCCCTTCCCTCCAATCAGCGGTGAGGGAAGGGACACGGGCGGGGACCGGAGCTATGCAGGAGGCGGGGGAGCGCTGAGACTGACACTACATAGGTAAACACAGCCCGCTGCGACACGCTGCGTGTCGACAGCGCGGCTTTGATTTATGGGGGATAGAGCGCAGGGGGGGCTTAGGGGGGATCTGGATAGCAACAGAGGCTGGGCAGTATAGGCAGACCCAGCCTCTGTGTGCAGCTAGCATTGTCAGAACCCCACCTCGGGTTCTCTTTAAAGAAAGTTATTTCTCATAGCAGTAGAGGACTGGATTTCAGTCTGGCCAAACAGGAAAGCATTCTGTGTAATTTCAGCGAGTAGAGACAGTCTTAGGTGAACCGTGACTGTTATTGGGACACTTACAGATAGATGTTATCGAAGGTGCCGTCTTTTTCACAGATGTTTAAGACGTGGTTCAGCATCTTTGTTCCTAAGGAGACAAAATTCAACATGAGAAAGACCAATGCTGGGATTACACGTTACTTTTTTTTTATAAGAATCGTTCCGATAGATGCCTTTTATGATAAAATTCCGACATGTCCGATGTTCCGCTCGATTTCTTATAGAAGTCAATGGAAAAAAGATAAGAAAAACAAGTGGAAGATAAGAGAATCGAGCAGAAAATCGAATGGCTAATAGATTGCGCCGAATCGAACGCAAAAACGTATTGTGTAATCCCAGCATTAAACTGCTTAGGTACAGGAGATACTACAACAACAAGGAAACATTTGTAAAGTGCTTTTCTCCTGTAAGGACCCAACTCACATAAGCTTGTCTCGGATCAGTACACAGTGATGCATACGGGGGAACAGTTATGGGACCATAAATGCCAGACTAAACGGGTGGCTTTTCAGATTGGATTTAAAAATGTACAGGGTTGGAGCTGTCTTAAAGAGAACCCGAGGTGGGTTTGAAGAATATTATCTGCATACAGAGGCTGGATCTGCCTATACAGCCCAGCCTCTGTTGCTATCCCAAACCCCCCTAAGGTCCCCCTGCACTCTGCAATCCCTCATAAATCACAGCCACGCTGCTGACAAACAGCTTGTCAGAGCTGACTGTGTTTATCTCTATAGTGTCAGTCTGCTGCTCTCCCCGCCTCCTGCAGAACTCCGGTCCCCGCCTGCATCCCTTCCCTCCCTGCTGATTGGAGGGAAGGGACGGGGGCAGGGACCGGAGCTATGCAGGAGGCAGGGGAGCAGCTGAGACTGACACTACAGATGTAAACACAGCCTAACAGCACGGCTGTGATTTATGAGGGATTGCAGAGTGCAGGGGGACCTTAGTGGGGTTTGGGATAGCAACAGAGGCTGGGCTGTATAGGCAGATCCAGCCTCTGTATGCAGATAACATTCTTTAAACACACCTCGGGTTCTCTTTAAAGAGGAACTCCAGTGAAATGTATGTAATAAAAAAAGTGCTTCACTTTTACAATAATTATGTATAAACGATTTAGTCAGTGTTTGCCCATTGTAAAATCTTTTAACCACTTCACAACTGAGGGGTTTTACCCCTTCAGCATCTGAGCAATTTTCTCCTTTCAGCGCTCCTTCCATTCATTCGCCTATAACTGTATCATTACCTATCACAATGAAATGAACTATATCTTGTTTTTCTTGCCATCAATTAGGCTTTCTTTAGGTGGGACATTATGCCAAGAATTATTTTATTCTAAATGTGTTTTAATGGGAAAATAGGAAAACATTTGAAAAAAAAAATCAGTATTTTCCACTTTTCGGCCATTATAGTTTTTAAATAATGCATGCTACTGTAATTAAAATCCATGTAACTTATTTTCCCATTTGTCCCGGTTATTACACCGTTTAAATTATGTCCCTATCACAATGTTTGGCACCAATATTTTATTTGCAAATAAAGGTGCATTTTTTCAGTTTTGCATCCATCCCTAATTACAAGTCCATAGTGTATAAAGTAACAGTGTTATACCCTCTTGATATAAATATTTAAAGAGTTCAGTCCCTAAGGTAACTATTTATGTATTTTTTTTTTATTGTAATTTTTTCTTTATTATTACATTTTAATTTATATTGTAAAATAATGTATGTATATAAAAGTCCTGGCAGCACCAGCCCCTAACCACATCACCCTCAGCAATTGGGACTTTTTTGTGCGGCCTGGAGCAGTGTTGCTGCATAACGCACCATAGTTCATTGGTGGAGTATGGCGCAGTGCACCCCATTCAGCACAAGATTTGGTGTGACAGGTAATGAAAGAGAGGGGGTACAGCCTGGGCTTCCCTATCTACGGGTGCAGCCACCTCCAGCCTTTCCAGCCCTTATGTGCTTCCCCATACTCACTATTACCCTTCTTCCCTCCTCTGATTTCTTCCTCCCCTCATTCACTTTTCCCCTATCCTTCTTCCCTCATTCACTTCTACCTTTCCCTACACTTTTAGCCTTTCATTCTTCTTCTTTGCTTCAGCAGCTTACCTCACCTCCGTGCAGACTCTGTGGCTGACAAAAGACAAACACTTCTATAGCGCTTTTCTCCTGGCGGACTCAAAGCGCCAGAGCTGCAGCCACTAGGATGTGCTCTATAGGCTGTAGCAGTGTTAGGGAGACTTGCCTAAGGTCTCCTGCTGAATAGCTGCTGGCTTACTGAACAGGCAGAGCCGAGATTCCAACTCAGGACTCCTGTGTCAGAGGCAGAGCCCTTAAAGGGACACTTAAGTCAAACAAAAAAAATGTTTTACTCACCTAGGGCTTCCAATAGCCCCCTGCAGCTGTCCGGTGCCCTCGCCGTCTCCCTCCGATCCTCCTGGCCCCGCCAGCAGCCACTTCCTGTTTCGGTGACAGGAGCTGACAGGCTGGGGACGCGAGTGATTCTTCGCGTTCCCAGACACATTAACACCCTCTATGCTGCTATATGGTATATGATATATGCTATAGCAGCATAGATGGCGCTATTGTGGCCAGGAACGCGAAGAATCACTCGCGTCCCCAGCCTGTCAGCTCCCGTCACCGAAACAGGAAGTGGCTGCCAGCGAGGCCAGGAGGATCGGAGGGAGATGGCGAGGGCACCGGACAGCTGCAGCGGGCTATTGGAAGCCCCAGATGAGTAAAACTCATTTTTTTTGTTTGACTTAAGTGTCCCTTTAACCATTACACTATCCAGCCACCACTGAAACCAAGAGAGTCACAGTCCTACTCACTGCTGCCACCCAGTGTCCGTATAGCGAGAAAGCATGCTGCTTACAGACACCAGGTGGCAGCAGCAAGAAAGGCTGCAGATGGCTCTGCTTCTATTCAGCTTTCTGTGCAGTGACGCTACAGTCCGCATCTCGCACTCTGCAGTCAGATGGGCACGGCCCAACTCAGCACAGCCTGCGGCCCGGCAGTGGGCAGCGGCACGGGGGTTGGGGACCCCTGCCCCAGAGGGATTTTTGTTTCATAACAGGTTTGCTTGAAATGTTTAGCCTTCTATTTCTTCCGTGTCTCTGAGGTTTGCGGCACTCATCCAGAGCCCAGCAGCGGTGTCGCAGTACAGGAGGACCATTCCCGCACATTGCAATGTAAGTTGTCCATGGCATCTTTGTGGATGACACGATAATCAGTAAGGTACTATAGTATTGTCCCTCCCGCAACCTTCGCTCCTCCCAAGAAATTCTCCTGGCCTCCAAGCTGATCACCTCCTCTCATGCTCGTATCCAGGACTTTACACGAGCATCATCCCTTATCTGGAACTCTCTTCCACAGCCCGTACGTCATGCTCCAAACCGGGACATCTTCAAACACACTCTTAAAGAGAACCCGAGGTGGCATTTCATTACGTTAGTGGGGCACAGAGGCTGGTTGTGCACACTAACACCAGCCTCTGTTGCCCCATCGTGTGCCTCAAAGACCCCCCTGCTCGCCGCTATACCCCCCGCAGTGCTGGCGACACGCATCGCGTCGCCAGCACAAGGTTTACCCTAGCGCTGTCTGTCAGCGCCGCTCCCCCGCCTCGCCGCTACCCGCCCGCGTCCCTTCCCTCCAATCAGCGGGAGGGAAGGGACGCGGGCGGGTAGCGGCGATACGGAAGAGGCGGGGGAGCGGCGCTGACAGACAGCGCTAGGGTAAACATTGTGCTGGCGACGCGATGCGTGTCGCCAGCACTGCGGGGGGTATAGCGGCGAGCAGGGGGGTCTTTGAGGCACACGATGGGGCAACAGAGGCTGGTGTTAGTGTGCACAACCAGCCTCTGTGCCCCACTAACGTAATACAAGGCCACCTCGGGTTCTCTTTAAAAACACACCTTTTCAGACAAGCTTATAACATTCTATAGCCCTTATTTACTTATCTGTCACAATGTAATCAGAGGCAAAGGGTCACTGCCTCATCCATCCTCCACCCCCTTACCTAGTGTGTCCCCCACTACCCACTAGATTGTAAGCTCACAAGGGCAGGGTCATCCTCCTAATGTTTACTGTTCTTGTAACAATATTTGTGCTGCTTGGAACTCTGCTGTACATTTTGTTAGTTGTACCTATGTTCCCCTTGTCGTCTTATTGTGCTTTGTACAGCGCTGCGGAATATGTTGGCGCTATATAAATAAATAAATAATATTAATAGTAAGAGGACGCCAACATCTGTGTTATATCTTACAACATATCGTTTGCGATCCAGCGCAGACGCAGTGCCAGCTTCCCCCGATTGTGTCCGCTCTACTGCGCAGGCATCAGCAGTTGGCGGATGGTGTAATGGTTAAGGGCTCTGCCTCTGACACAGGAGACCAGGGTTCGAATCTCGGCTCTGCCTGTTCAGTAAGCCAGCACTAATTCAGTAGGAGACCTTGGGAAAGTCTCCCTTACACTGCTACTGCCAATAGAGCGCGCCTTAGTGGCTGCTGCTCTGCTGCTTTGAGTCCGCAAGGAGAAAAGCGCAATATAAATGTTATTTGTCTTGTCTATTTGTCATCTCCTCGTGTGTCTGCACAATACAGCAGACCTGATCAGGCTTGGCTATTTCTGCCAGACTAGAGGGGGAGGATGGTACTGCGCCTGCGCTGGACTACAAAGGTAAATCAAGTTTTCCGGGGGAGCCAGTGCTGGAACCAAGGGGCAGAGGAGGAAGGGGAAGCCCCATTAGGATCCAGAGGTTTCCCCCTCCCGAGGCAAGTACCCCCATAGGGGCACTTTTTTCCTAAAGACAATGAAAAAAAAAAATCACCGGGAGTGTCCTGCGCATGAGCAGCATCAGAATCTCATACTGCACATTTGCAGGACAATCCCGGCGTCGGGAGCGCGATCGAGAAAGCGCGCAGCCAGGGCCGCAGAGGCGCAGTGGGCTGAGTCACTGAAAACAAAACCGGGTCGCTGCAGAGAACCAGAGGATCGGTTCATTACCGCGCGGACACAGGACATCTACAGGGGGCCGGAGGATCGGTTCATTACCGCGCGGACACAGGACATCTGCAGGGGGCCGGAGGATCGGTTCATTACCGCGCGGACACAGGATATCTACAGGGGGCCGGAGGATCGGTTCATTACCGCGCGGACACAGGACATCTACAGGGGGCCGGAGGATCGGTTCATTACCGCGCGGACACAGGACATCTACAGGGGGCCGGAGGATCGGTTCATTACCGCGCGGACACAGGACATCTACAGGGGGCCGGAGGATCGGTTCATTACCGCGCGGACACAGGACATCTACAGGGGGCCGGAGGATCGGTTCATTACCGCGCGGACACAGGACATCTGCAGGGGGCCGGAGGATTCGTTCATTACCGCGCAGACACAGGACATCTGCAGGGGCCGGAGGATCGGTTCATTACCGCGCGGGCACAGGACATCTGCAGGGGGCCGGAGGATCGGTTCATTACCGCACGGACACAGGACATCTGCAGGGGGCCGGAGGATCGGTTCATTACCGCACGGACACCGGACATCTGCAGGGGGCCGGAGGATCGGTTCATTGCCGCATGGACACCGGACATCTGCAGGGGGCCGGAGGATCGGTTCATTGCCGCATGGACACCGGACATCTGCAGGGGCCGGAGGATCAGTTCATTACCGCGCGGACACAGGACATCTGCAGGGGGCCGGAGGATCGGTTCATTACCGCACGGACACCGGACATCTGCAGGGGGCCGGAGGATCGGTTCATTACCGCATGGACACCGGACATCTGCAGGGGGCCGGAGGATCAGTTCATTACCGCGCGGACACCGGACATCTGCAGCGGGCCGGAGGATCGGTTCATTACCGCACGGACACAGGACATCTGCAGGGGGCCGGAGGATCGGTTCATTACCGCACGGACACAGGACATCTGCAGGGGGCCGGAGGATCGGTTCGTTACCGCGCGGACACAGGACATCTGCAGCGGGCCGGAGGATCGGTTCATTACCGCACGGACACAGGACATCTGCAGGGGGCCGGAGGATCGGTTCATTACCGCGCGGGCACAGGACATCTGCAGGGGGCCGGAGGATCGGTTCATTACCGCACGGACACCGGACATCTGCAGGGGGCCGGAGGATCAGTTCATTACCGCGCGGACACAGGACATCTGCAGGGGGCCGGAGGATCAGTTCATTAACGCACGGACACCGGACATCTGCAGGGGGCCGGAGGATTGGTTCATTACCGCATAGACACCGGACATCTGCAGGGGGCCGGAGGATCGGTTCATTACCGCATGGACACCGGACATCTGCAGGGGGCCGGAGGATCGTTTCATTACCGCATGGACACAGGACATCTGCAGGGGCCGGAGGATCGGTTCATTACCGCACGGACACCAGACATCTGCAGGGGGCCGGAGGATCGGTTCGTTACCGCGCGGACACAGGACATCTGCAGGGGGCCAGAGGATCGGTTCATTACCGCGCGGACACAGGACATCTGCAGGGGGCCGGAGGATCGGTTCATTACCGCGCGGACACAGGACATCTGCAGGGGGCCGGAGGATCGGTTCATTACCGCGCAGACACAGGACATCTGCAGGGGGCCAGAGGATCGGTTCATTACCGCGCAGACACAGGACATCTGCAGGGGTCCGGAGGATCGGTTCATTACCGCGCGGACACAGGACATCTGCAGGGGGCCGGAGGATCGGTTCATTACCGCGCGGACACAGGACATCTGCAGGGGGCCGGAGGATCGGTTCGTTACCGCGCGGACACAGGACATCTGCAGGGGGCCGGAGGATCGGTTCATTACCGCGCGGACACAGGACATCTGCAGGGGGCCGGAGGATCGGTTCATTACCGCGCGGACACAGGACATCTGCAGGGGGCCGGAGGATTGGTTCATTACCGCACGGACACAGGACATCTGCAGGGGGCCGGTAAAAGCCCCAGGTAAGTTAACGTGTAACGGTCCGGCATGAAATCAATTCTTTTTTTTTATCTGGTAAAGAAGTAATAAGGATGCTAACCAGGCAATCCAAATGTTACAATCACTATTCATTTTCTTGTAGATAAATGATCATTCCCCAGCTTACCTGACTCTTATTTGGTACACAAAAAGGAAGTTGTAGAGCATGCTGGGTTGTCCTTTTTTGCTTCTGCACTTCCCCTCAGACTTAACTAATGCAGCCCGATTGTCTGAAGCCTCTTTCCCTCCTGTTTCCCCTCCCACACCTCTGTTCCTCTCTGATTGGTCAATATTTCTCATGCGGAGACAATGCACTTTCTATAGTGAAGAATGGGTGATGCATACACAATCAGGCAGAGGAGAGTAAGGGAGAAAATGACATCAGAATTGGCTTCAAAATAGCCACAGTTAAAATGGGAAATGCTAAGGAGTTTCTCTTTTTTTACTGTTAAAAAAAAAATCACTAAAATCTAAATGTGGACAGTGCAATACATATGCAAGTAGAACAAGTATTTATCAACTTATATATGTGGGTTCTTTTCTGAGATAGTATGGCTGACAGCTCCTCTTTCAACTGGATTTTTTTCATTGACTTTAGGTTTCCTTTTGGTGCAGTTTTTTGTCCAACACACCCTTCAGCTCTGCACATTTACAGTGGAGGAAATAATTATTTGACCCCTCACTGATTTTGTAAGTTTGTCCAATGACAAAGAAATGAAAAGTCTCAGAACAGTATCATTTCAATGGTAGGTTTATTTTAACAGTGGCAGATAGCACATCAAAAAGAAAATCGAAAAAATAACCTTAAATAAAAGATAGCAACTGATTTGCATTTCATTGAGTGAAATAAGTTTTTGAACCCTCTAACAATAAAAGACTTAATACTTAGTGGAAAAACCCTTATTTGCAAGCACAGAGGTCAAACGTTTCTTGTAATTGATGACCAAGTTTGCACACATTTTAGGAGGAATGTTGGTCCACTCCTCTTTGCAGATCATCTCTAAATCCCTCAGGTTTCGAGGCTGTCTCTGTGCAACTCTGAGCTTGAGCTCCCTCGATAGGTTTTCTATTGGATTAAGGTCCGGAGACTGACTAGGCCACTCCATGACCTTAATGTGCTTGTTCTTGAGCCACTCCTTTGTTGCCTTTGCTGTAGGTTTTGGGTTATTGTCGTGCTGGAACACCCATCCACGACCCATTTTCAGTTTCCTGGCAGAGGGAAGGAGGTTGTCGTTCAGGATTTCACGATACATGGCTCCGTCCATTTTCCCGTTAATGCGATTAAGTTGTCCTGTGCCCTTAGCAGAAAAACACCCCCAAAGCAAAATGTTTCCACCCCCATGCTTGACGGTGGGGACGGTGTTTTGTGGGTCATAGGCAGCATTTTTCTTACTCCAAACACAGCGAGTTGAGTTAATGCCAAAGAGCTCTATTTTGGTCTCATCAGACCACAGCACCTTCTCCCAGTCACTCACAGAATCATTCAGGTGTTCATTGGCAAACTTCAGACGGGCCTGCACATGTGCCTTCTTGAGCAGGGGGACCTTGCGAGCCCTGCAGGATTTTAATCCATTGCGGTGTAATGTGTTTCCAATGGTTTTCTTGGTGACTGTGGTCCCTGCTAATTTGAGGTCATTCACTAACTCCTCCCGTGTAGTTCTTGGATGCTTTTTCACCTTTCTCAGAACCATTGACACCCCACGAGGTGAGATCTTGCGTGGAGCCCCAGAGCGAGGTCGATTGATCTTCATTTTGTGCTCCTTCCATTTTCGAACAATCGCACCAACAGTTGTCACCTTCTCTCCCAGCTTCTTGCTAATGGTTTTGTAGCCCATTCCAGCCTTGTGCAGGTCTACAATTTTGTCTCTGACATCCTTGGACAGCTCTTTGGTCTTTCCCATGTTGGAGAGTTTGGAGTCTGCTTGATTGATTGATTGATTGATTCTGTGGACAGGTGTCTTTTATACAGGTGACTAGTTAAGACAGGTGTCCTTAATGAGGGTGACTAATTGAGTAGAAGTGTCTAACCACTCTGTGGGAGCCAGAACTCTTAATGGTTGGTAGTGGTTCAAAAACTTATTTCACTCAATGAAATGCAAATCAGTTGCTATCTTTTATTTAAAGATAATCTGTACTCTAATATTCTTACACTAAAAAGCATACCATTCTATTCCTTGTTTTCTCCTGTGCCCCTCTGTGCTGTTTCTGCCACTCTCTGCTGCAATCCTGGCTTGTAATTAACAGTTTTAGGCAGTGTTTACAAACAAACTAACCAGCTTCTAATAGGCTCAGCTAAGCATAGTGTGTGAGTCATTCAGAGTATGCAGGGGGCCTGCAGAGGGTGTGTATCGCTTCTACCAATCACAAGCAGCCCTGCACATTCCACACAATCAAAGCCTTAGCCCGACAAACAGGACAGAGGAAAGATACATTGATTTATTACAGAGACAGTGTAATTAGGAAGAGCTGCAGTAAGCCCCAGCACATTAGAACAGGCATAGGAACTCATAGGATAGAAGAACTAAGGCTGAAAAAATTGTTACAGATTCTCTTTAAGGTTATTTTTTCGATTTTCCTTTTGATGTGCTATCTGCCACTGTTAAAATAAACCTACAATTGAAATGATACTGTTCTAAGCCTTTTCATTTCTTTGTCATTGGACAAACTTACAAAATCAGTGAGGGGTCAAATAATTATTCCCTCCACTTTATATGTTTATACGCAGCATTCCCCTCCTTACAGAAGGGTTTCTGATACAGAATACAGAATAGTGTTTACAGTAATGCAGCAGAAGGAGGCACAGCAGCAGAGACAACAGCAAATGTCTGAGAAATCTTTGCTAGAGAGACGTCTTGTTTTGGTGGCTGCCTCCGGTGCTGCTGTGCTGGATTCACCTCCCTCCACCATATAAGAACAAGTATAGCCAGTAGGACCCACCTATTCCTAGCCGGCGGTACGGTGCCAGGCACCCCAGGGTCATGATGTACAGTCTCTTCTGGTTCTGTGAGTGATCCACTCTACAGCATACTGCTCCTACCGCAATGTCATTGAAATAAGCTGCAACGGAAACACAGGCACATGGATCAGCCAATATTAATATCATACAGCCAGGAATCTGCTTCACACACAAGGAAATAAAGAATAAAACACAACAGTTTAAAGATATAGTGTACTGTGATACAGGAGGGTCAGTCTCTAACAGAGCAGCTGCTTAGCATACTTGGCAGGCGTGTGTGTAATTGGGTGCCGAGGTTAGGCTTAGGCCCTATTTACACATTAGTTGCTCTCAGTTACAACTGAAAGGACAACTGACTTTCAAAGTAATGCCCATGTTTCCCAATGGCACAGTTCACACTACAGTGAATGGAATCTGCGCTGTGACTCCGGAAAATGCATGCAGCAGTGCGACAGTGCATCACACTTATGCGCAGCGCATATGATGGGAATGGTAGAAGGGCTGTCTATGCCCTTCTACCGTTCTTGCGTGTCGCACACTATATGTGCTGCCAAGATGCACACGGCAACATGTATATGGAACGGCTGCGGGGAGAGCTGCGGCGAGGGATGTGCTGGGTGCTTGGGGCTGGAGGAAGCCCCCGGTAAGTAGCACTTATTTTATTAAATTATCCCTGATGACTCCTTTAAAGAGGAACTCCAGTGAACATTTTACTGTTGGCACAGGTGATGTAGCTGCTGCATGGTTTTTGGCAGTTGGGAAACAGCTGTAAACCACTATTTCCCACAAAAGTTCGAACTTTTCTTGTGGGAGGAGTTTCACCACAATATCAGTCATACAGCGCCCCCTGATGGTCTGTTTGTGAAAAGGAATAGATTTCTCATGTAAAAGGGGGTATCGGCTACTGATTGGGATAAAGTTCAATTTTTGGTCGGAGTTTCTCTTTAAGGGCCCTTTTCCACTACACAGCTGAATCGCAAATCGCCAGTGATTTTTAAATCACTATGGTTGCTACTTTATCATAGAAATCATGAGAAGTATTTTCCACTACAGTGATTCGATTTGTAAATCGCAAATCACAATGGCTTTTTGGAGTGATTTTTTAGAGGAATAATGCAATGCAAATGAAAAATCGCAAACGCATAACAGAATTAATGAAAAATCGCAATTGCTGGCGTTTGTGATTGCGATTGCTAGTGGAAAAGGGCCCTTAGGGCTTTTTTCCACTATGAAATGCGATTGTGATTGCGATCGCGTTTGCAATCGCGTTTCAATTTCCACCATGGGATTGCGATTGAGCTACTATACTCATTATAGTAAAGCGCAATATCATCCAAAAAGCGGCAGGATGACGATCGCGTTTTACCAAAATCGCATCACAATCAGATCGCACTAATGGAAATTGCTGCTGCAGTTTCCATTAGTTTAACCATTTCACCCCGCGGGGATTTTTCACCTTATCCATCAGAGCAATTTTCACCTCCCATTCATTCGCCAATAACTTTATCACTACTTATCACAATTTATTGATCTATATCTTGTTTCTTCCGACACTACTTAGGCTTTCTTTGGGTGGTACATTTTGCTCAGAATTATTTTTTTATAAACGCCTTTTAACAGGATAAGAAAAAAAATGGAAAAAATTCATTATTTCTCAGTTTTCGGCCACTATAGGTTTAACCTCCTCGGCGTTCTATTGAGATCGCCAGGGAGGCTGCGGGAGGGTTTTTTTTTAATTAAAAAAAAACTATTTCATGCAGCCAACTGAAAGTTGGCTGCATGAAAGCCCACTAGAGGGCGCTCCGGAGGCGTTCTTCCGATCGCCTCCGGCGCCCATAATAAACAAGGAAGGCCGCAATGAGCGGCCTTCCTTGTTTTGCTTAGATCGTCGCCATGGCGACGAGCGGAGTGACGTCATGGACGTCAGCCGACGTCCTGACGTCAGCCGCCTCCGATCCAGCCCTTAGCGCTGGCCGGAACTTTTTGTTCCGGCTGCGCAGGGCTCAGGCGGCTAGGGGGGCCCTCTTTCGCCGCTGCTCGCGGCGAATCGCCGCAGAGCGGCGGCGATCAGGCAGCACACGCGGCTGGCAAAGTGCCGGCTGCGTGTACTGCTCTTTATTTGGTGGAAATCGGCCCAGCAGGGCCTGAGCGGCAGCCTCCGGCGGTGATGGACGAGCTGAGCTCGTCCATACCGCTCAGGAGGTTAAAATAATCCACACTACCATAATTAAAACCTATGTATTTTATTTGCCCATTTGTCTCGGTTATGACACCATTTAAATTTTGTCCCTATCACAATGTATGGCGCCAATATTTTATTTGGAAATATAGGTGCATTTTTTCCGTTTTGCGTCCATCACTATTTACAAGCTTATAATTTAAAAAATGTTCGTAGTATACCTCCTTCAAATGCATATTTAAAAAGTTCAGACCCTTAGGTAACTATTTATGTCTTTTTTTTTTTTTAATTGTAATTTTTTTTTTCATTAAAATTTTTATTTGGGTAATATTTTGTTGTGGGAAATAAACAGTTAATTTTTAACCTTCCTTGCGGTAAGCCCGAGCTCAGCTCGGGCTATGCCGCGCAGGAGGATTTCTCAGGCCCTGCTGGGCCGATTCGCAATTTTTTTTTATTACACGCAGCTAGCACTTTGCTAGCTGCGTGTACTGCCCGATCGCCGCCGCTACCCGCCGCGCCCTCCCCCCCCCCCCCAGACCCCATGCGCAGCCTGGCCAATCAGTGGCAGGCAGCGCTGAGGGGTGGATTGGGACTCCCTTTGACGTCACGACGTCGATGACGTCATCCCGCCCGTCGCCAGGGCGACGGGGGAAGCCCTGATGGAAATCCCGTTCAGAACGGGATTTCCTGATGGGCCTGATCGGCGGAGGCAATCGGAGGGGGTGGGGGGATGCCGCAGCTCAGCGGCTGTCATGTAGCTAGCGCTAGACTACCTACATGATAAAAAAGAAAAAAAAATGTGCTGCGCTGCCCCCTGGCGGTTTTAATTGACCGCCAGGAGGGTTAATGTTATATGTGTAAATTGTAATGTAAAAAATATGTAGATGTAGTTTTACTATTTGGCCACAAGATGGCCACCTTGAGTTTATTTTTTTCTCCTTGTACTTCTCGATCACCGGAAGCACAAGGAGGACGAGGAAAATTTAATTTGCAGAAAGACTGAAGCCTCTTGTAAGAGCGCTTCGGTTTTTCTGCTGGGGACACGGATCGGTGATCGGTAACCATGTTCCCGTTCACTGATCCCAGGGCTACCGGGGGACAGCACAGGGGCACACCCGCGATTGTGCGCAGGGAGCACGCCGAAGCGCGGCACCGCACCAGAGCAGCCGCCTGGAGTGAGGATCACGTCTGGGCGGCAGAAATTGTTAATGTACCTTGCGATTTACGACCAGAATCAAATCGCAAATCGCAGGGTAGTGGAAAAAGGTCTTTACTCAGGATTGAACGTCATCCCAATCAGTAGCTGATTCCCCCTTTTCCCACCAGAAACCTTTACCCTTTCTCAAATAGAGCATCAGGGGGCTCTGTATGGCTGATATTGTGGTGAAGCCCCTCCCACGGTGTGATGTCAGGACCATGGTTCTGACAGTTTCCTGTCTGTGAACCTGTTTGCATAGTGGGAAATAACGGCTGTTTCCAACTGCTAACCATACCATATCTTCCTCTAAGCATAGCTAAAAAAAAAAAAAAAAAAAAACATGTTAGCCTATCGCAATGTTAGTGGGTGTGGTTATAGATAATGGCAGTTGATGCTGTGTAGTTTTTTCCATGTCTGCCAGTAGTAAAGATGATAACCTGCAGGATGATTGTGGAACAAACAATATGAACAAATTACATGGTGAATATCAATTATTTCTCGCCTATTTTTGCAATGCATTGATTTATTTTTTCCCCTTCTCGCTAAAGCCCTTGTCTTATTATCAGGGGAACACAGGAATAGTAAGAATGAAGCTTCCCTCACCGAGTTTGGCGAGCTCTCCCACCTCCAGGACATCTTTGTAGAACTTGTCGTTGTAGCTGACGGGGAAGATGACTTGGTTCAGCCTCTTTAGCTGTTTAATGTTGTGTGGAGTCACATCTCCCAACTCGATGCGGCTACTGGAACAAAGCAAAACATGCTGAATTATCACTTCACAGAGGCAAGCCGGGACACACAGGAAATACTGCAAATACCCTCTCCTGTCCTGCACAAAGAGGGCCAGTCACAAACTCACTGCCTGCCTAGAGGGGTGATATATCCTGATACACCACATCACCTTGCGAAAAAAGGACACACACACAGTGTGGAACTACGCCCCTGCAAAATGCCACAACTCTGAGCAGGGGCGTAGGCACTAAATCCCGCCGCACCCCCATGCCCCCCGCCCCCCCCACGCTCGGTACCGCCTCTCATTACCGCTGATCGTCTGCCGCTAGATCAATGAATGGGAAAACAAATTCCATTCATTGATCTAAGTCCCCCCGTGAATGGCCTCAGCTGTCTATTCAGACGGCTCTGCCATTCATAAATCCCGTCCACGTAGTGCTTCCTTTTCCGTACGAATAGTACGGTAAGCTGAAGACACCACTGAGGACATCTTGTGGCCAAATTGTAGTGTTACATACCTTTTTTTTATTTTTTTAAATTAACCCCTGACCTCCCACACTCCCCTAAAGTTACCATTTTTTTTAAATTAAAAATAATTTCAAATAAAAAAAAATACATAGTTATCATAGGAACTGAACTTTTTTAATATGTATACAAAAACTGTATACTACAACTACTTTATAAATTATGGGCTTGTAATTAGGGATAGACGCAAAACTGAAAAAATGCACCTTTATTTCCAAATAAAATATTGCCGCCATACATTGTGATAGGGAAACATTTTAAACATTGCAATAACCGATACAAATGGGCAAATAAAATGTGTGGGTTTTAATTACGGTAGCATGTATTATTTTGAAATTATAATGGCTGAAAACTGATTTTTCTTTTTATTTCCATTAAAACGGAGTTAGAATAAAATAATTCTTAGCAAAAAGTCCCCCCCAAAGAAAGCCTAACCAGTGGCAAAAAACATCACATAGATTGTTTCATTGTGATAAGTAGAAATAAAGTTATAGGTGAATGAATGGAAGGAGCGCTGACTGGTGAAAATTGCTCTGGTTTATTAGGAGGAAAAACCCTTTGAGGTGAAGTGGTTAATGGTAAAAATCAATCTTATTGGCGCAGGGAACATATATTCCCATTCACCAACTAGTGCTGCAACAGACAGTGCCAGAAATGTGCACAGGAGCATTGCCCAATCGTGCACAGCTGTGCGTCTGCTACAAGATGTATATCTACGTCCTTGTAGCTTAGATGAAGTCACAGAGGACGTTGATAAAATGTAGTCATGGAAAAAGTGGTTAAGAAACACATGCAGTATTATATTAGTGAAGTGATTACTATCCTAAGGGCCTGTACACACTGGCTGCGTTGCAATTTTAGAATCGCATGCGATTTTTATCGTAAAGCTTTCGTGAAGATAAAGCAAATTGCAAGCGCAGTGCATTAAGCGCTTTCTCAACGTTCATGTTTGGGAAGTGCAGGAAAACCGCAATGTATTCGAGTTTTATTGCTTTTTTTTAGGTAATCAAGAAACCAGAAAAAGAAATCCTCAGCAAAATCGCAATTGCAGAAAAATAACAAGAAGAAATTTGATTAACAGTAATAATGGCCAATGAATACTAGACAAGATCCAGACATAACATCCCTCAAATGCAAGCCTTTTTTTTATTTTATGAAAGACACTGATCCCTAGCAGAGCATAGTTTCAGCATGCCAGCTATACGCTACGCTGGAAACAGCTGTCTGCCGGGTTCATCTGAGAACACTACGGCTCCACGCTGTATGTCATTAAAGTTTACACTACGGCTCCCGCTGACATTACCAGGAGCGTACTGCGCAGGCCCAGACCATACTGATCTTGTGCTATACACTCCTGGTGACGTCAGTGGGAGCGAGGACACAGCAACGCAGACGCAGTGGTTTTCTGACTTTAAATTCGGAAATTCCAGAAGTGAACCGGAGGCGGGGCCAGAGCATTGGTGAGTGGCTCCGTGGGCACAGGATGTCTGCGGGGGACCATTAGAAGCCCCGGGTAAGTTCAACTCATTTTCCCCTGACCCGCCTACAGTATTCCTTTAGGATACCCGAGGTGACATGTGACATGATGAGATAGCCATGTGTATGTACAGTGCCTGACACACAAATAACTAGGCTGTGTTCCTTTTTTTCCTTTCTCGGCCTGAAAGAGTTAAATATCAGGTATGTAAGTGGCTGTCTCAGTCCTGACTCAGAGAGGAAGTGACTACAGTGTGACCCTCACTGATAAGAAATTCCAACTATAAAACACTTTCCAAGCAGAAAATGGATTCTGAGAGCGGGAAAGAGATTAAAAAAAAAGGTCAATAGTTCATATATTTTAGCTCTGGCATACTACAATACATGTGTCATTGAGCAAAAACAATTACTAGAATAATATTCTACTGTATAATACATTGTATGTGTAGTGCGGATTAGGGATGATCGGAAATGCCAATTTCCGATTCCGTGGAAAATCCACTTTTTTTTTTACTGTAATGTAAATGCAGAAAATCCACATTATCTGATATGCGGTAATTTTAAGCCAATCAGAAGACGCAGAATGAAAAAGCCAATCAGAGAATGCGGAAGTTTCCGCCTAAATCCCCATTCTCTGATTGGTTTATTCATTCTGAGTCTACTGATTGGCTTAAAATTACCGCATATCGGATAATGCAGATTTTCTGCATTTTACATTACAGTAAAAATCCGCCGACTTTAGTGGTTAATAGCAAAGCCTCCGTAAGTCCTAGAAACGCCAAATTTTCAGGGTTCAGCCAAAGAGTTCAGCAGGACTTTCAAGCAACGGCTATTGTTTAAAATAAACATCCATATCCATCTCAGTTAAGGCTCCCTTTAAAGTGATCCAGAGATGAAGCACCCTCATGTATTTTACCACATATATCAGTGGGAACATTAGTTAAAACACCTACCATGCTCTCTGTTTCATTCTGCACTGCACAGCTTGTTTCTTATCAGACCTGATAAAATCCCCGGCTGAGCATTCAGTCTGGCTTTGCTTTAATGATTCCTGAGCAGAGCCACAAGGGGGCAGGCTTGGACTTGAAAAGACACCACAGAAGACAGACTCAGCTATAATGATTCCTGAGCAAAGCCAGACTGAATGCTCAGCCGGGGATTTTATCAGAGCTGCTAAGAAGCAAGCTGTGCAGTGCAGAATGAAACAGAGAGCAGGGGAGGTGTTATCTCTGATGTTCCCACTGATATATATGGTAAAATGCATGAGGCTGCTTCGGCTCTGGTTCCCTTTAAGTACTGTATTACGGCCACTCACACTTACATGATTAACAGGCGATTCCCATTAATCGCTAACACGTTTTAAAGCGCTAGTGCTTTGTTACCCTATGGCAGTGTTCTCACTGCCGTGATTGGCGCCGATCGCGGGCGTTTTGTGATTATAGCTGCAATCGCAAACGTGTTATCTGCAGCATTTTCAAAGCGATTCTGAAGCGATCGCGGTACTGTGCTTTTAAAGCGCTGGCCGCGATTGCTCAGAAATCACGGAAGCGTCCAGTGATTTTTATTGCGCTAATCGCGGTAAAATCACTCTTGCAAAACGGAAACCCTAAGCGCTTCCATTTTGCGCTTTTAGATGTGAACAGGGCCTTAGACTCAGTGGGTGGAATAGCTCAGAGAAGCTCTTTTGCACAGATCACTCTTCCTGTACTGGAAACAATATGAGACTTTTCTTTGCTATTAATGTTCTATTTCTTAACTGTACTACACATAAGATTCATTAGCTCATGAGTTTATTTTCACTTCAGGTTTGCTGTAAAGTGGACCTGAACTCTTGCACAGGAGACAAGGAGAACATAGAGAAATCCACCCTGCATATGTTTATAGAGAACAGCATGTCTAATTCTCCCTAGTTAGCAGACAGCCCAAATTACAGTAGCTCATTGCCTGCTGAGTTCAGTATTAATATGTAAACATAGGAGGTGAACCCTTTCTGTGCTCCCAGGAAGTAACCACACTGCAGCATGTCTGTAGGTGGTCTATAAGTTGTAGTAAGGAAATGTTTTTCTTTAAAGGTCCTTATGATGTTGCTTATCTTTTAAAGCAGAGCGGAAGTTCTGAGTTCAGGTCCACCTTAAAAAAATGCTGGCTTTGTGTATGCTAGCTTTCTTCTATACTATAAATCTATCTGATCAACCGCTCCAATCGGATCTGCAGGGAAAGTCACATGATGTGCACCGCAGTTGCGTTCCCCGTAACATCAGGAATGGAAAATAATGCATTGCAGCATGTTATCCGAGCGTTGCTTTGCATAAATCGAAGCATGCATTCAATGAAAAGTATGGTTCACTGTCATTTGTGTGTATTTTGCCCTTATTCCCCCCCCCCCCCCCATATCTGCCCAAACTTCTCATAGATATACATTGCACTGTATTTGCCCCCTTGACACTATAGAACAATGAAATCTGCACTCTCTTTTTTCAATGGTGGTACTTTTATACTGTCTTATGTAGACTTATTCGGTTTTATACAAACCTGGTTTAAAGAGTAACTGTCAGGCTGCAGAAGCTAATTTAAACCTCTATTCTCCTGTGTTAAACAGTTTACACGGAAGCCAAAAAGGCAATAGTGAAGATAAAAATCTCTCTTTCATTTGATGTGTGCTTATCAGCAAAGCTGTTAGACCCAAGCTCTTAAGAGGACGCAAGCCGCAAACCATACTGCAAAGCATTCTGGGGCTCTCCCCTCGGCTGCTAATGAGAAGTTACAGGGTCAAGTAACAATAGCATGTAACTCAGTCCAGCGCACAGCACTGATAAATCTCCTGGCAGAGTACACTGCAGGAGTCCACTATTGTTCCTAGCCACATGGCTAATTAACCACTTTACCCCCGCGCGTACGTATTTCTCCGCCCCTTTTTCCATCCTTTAACAACCAGGGACGGAGAAACACGTACTTTCCGCGTTCCCGCCGCTGCCTGCCGCTAGTAAACACGCCGCCGCCCGCTCGCCCAGAGATCAATGAACGGGAAAATCCATTCCCGTTCGTTGATCTAAGCCCCGCAATGATCAGCTGCTCTCCTATGGGCAGCGCGATCATTGTGAGAAAAAACTCACGTGTCCAGCCTCCTTATTCTTCCTCCAAGCTTCCGGAAGGAAGCTTGGAGGTCGCATTAAAACAAAAAGTTACTGTGGCCATCTTGTGACCAAATAGTAAACTACACCCTACACATTTTTCACATACAAATAAATGACTTTTACATATAAAATTAACTCATTACCTCCCACACTCCCCATTTTTTTTTTTTTGTAATTAAAAAAAAATAAAAAAATGTACAATTAAAAAAAAATACATAAATAGTTACCTTAGGGACTGAACTTTTTAAATATTTATGTCAAGAGGGTATAACACTGTTACTTTATAAACTATGGGCTTGTAATTAGGGATGGACGCAAAAATGAAAAAAATGCACCTTTATTTCCAAATAAAATATTGACGCCAAACATTGTGATAGGGACATAATTTAAATGGTTTTATAACCGGGACAAAAGGGCAAATACGTTTCATGGGTTTTAATTACAGTGGCATGCATTATTTAAAAACTATAATGGCCGAAAACAGAAAAATAATTATTTTTTTCCCCACATTTTTCCTATTTTCCCATTAAAACACATTTAGAAAAAAATAATTCTTGGCATAATGTCCCACCTAAAGAAAGCCTAATTGGTGGCGGAAAAAACAAGATATAGTTCATTTCATTGCGATAAGTAATGATAAAGTTATAGACGAATGAATGGAAGGAGCGCTGAAAGGTGAAAATTGCTCTGGTGCTCAGGGGGTAAAACCCCTCAGTGGTGAAGTGGTTAATATTCACTGCACACTAGTGTTATTCAGTACGAGCTTTTCTGTGATCAGGAAGCAGGGAGGACATGACGACACATTTGGCTTCATAGGAGACAGACAAACATGGAACCTGCCATGAGCTGTCAGGAGCATCATTCTCTGCATATACTATATAAAAATTCTGTGAAATCCAAACGTGGACAGTGAAATGCATATGTAATGTAAGTACAGCCAATATTTAGCTACTGATATATGTGTTTTCTCTGAGACCTTATACCTAACAGCTCCTCTTTAAGAACAATTATGTGTTTTAAAGCTATATGATTTTAAGTTTTAATCTGACTGTATCTGAGCGCTGTATTTTTTTATGATTTTAAAGGCAGTATCATTGATCTGAGGAAGCGGCTCTGACCATGAAACGCGTTGTCTTGTGCAAAATAAAACTGAATTACAAAAGCATAAACTCCCGTTGGTATAGTTCCCGAAAAGAGACACCTAGAAGGTAGGATCACACCATTTTTTATTGAATGCTGTATCTACCATATAGAGTGAATATACTATTTCCTTCTACCGGGCGCCTCCTACCCTTCCCATAAACCTACCCTAACCCCTTCTCTTAGGGGAAGCTCTATATCGTAAAGCCTCCGATAGATCTATTTTTTGGAGCAGCGACCAAGAAGAAAGGCCGAGTGGGGACGGTACTTCCCCACAAGCGAAAAACGAGTGGATGCCTCACCCAGCAACCTACTCGTGAGTATAAAATCTACTGTACTTACTAAATATTCCAGTACCAACTAACATATTGCACCAGATTGGGCTCCCGGACCTCCTGTGCTTTCTCTTCCTCTACCTCTACATTTTGCAGTAATGCTCTGCATGCAGTTGGGATGCAGTTCTACCCCTCCTGTCACACTGTGAACGTTGCATAGGTGGTGCATTGCAGTACGGCAAGCCGTGTCAGAATGCGTCCGCTACACCACACCGCAGCGCACAGGGCTGTGGAGGAGGTACAAAAGTAATCAGACGCCTTTATGAAACCACCGCGTCCAGGTCCCCAAAGTTACTCCGACACCTTAATCTACAGGTGGCCACTAACGAATACATTTGCAGAATGATTGTTTACAAACATAGGACGCATCAACCATCTGAAATAATCGTGTAGGATCACTAATGGAAAAATAAATTCCCAACCAACCCGATCAGATTAATGAAATTGATCCAATTCTTGGATTGATCCCGCCAATCTCATTGGATTAGTTAGGAGATTTTTGTCTACTAGTGGTCCTAAACGATCATTTCAGATCGTTCGTAAAAGATCGTTCAGCAAATTGTATTGTTAGTGGCCACCTTAATACTTACCAGGGCTGTAGAGTTGGTACAAAAATCACCAGAATCCTCAGTTTATGAAACAGACTGACTCCAGGTATCTAAAAATTGTTCCGACTCTTCGACTCCACCGCCCTGGGAAAGCAACACTGTGAACCTAACCTAAGGAAATATTTACACTTCACTGATGTTAAAGGGAACCTAAATGGAGAAGGATATGGATTTTTCCTTTTAAAATAATGCCAGTTGCCTGACTCTCCTTCTGATCCTGTGTCTCTAATGCTTTTAGCCACAGCCCCTGAACAAGCATGCAGCAGATGAGGTGCTCTGACTGAAGTCAGACTGGATTAGCTGCATGCTTGTTTCAGGTGTGTGATTCATCCACTACTGCAGCCAAAGATCAGCAGGACTGCCAGGCAACTGGTATTGTAAGGAAACATCCATATCCCTCTTAAGGTGGCCACACACCATACAATTTTTTAAATATCTGTTCAATTTAAGAATTGCAATAAATTTTTCTGACTGATTGTAACATTTCAAAAATATGACCAATGTACCACACACCTATGTTCAATTTTCCCCCCAATTATGATAAAAATCATTGGAAACTCTAACAAAATTGCTAGGGTGTGTATATTAATAAATTGACAATCCAACACACACCATACAATCTTTAGAAAGATTGAAGAAAAATATCTGGCAGTCCGGATCGATAAAAACCGAAGAAAACGGGAAATCCGATCGGATTTTTCAGTCGAATGAAAAAAAAAAAGCTTTCAATTTTTTCGGGAGATACGATCGTTTTTATCGAATTACTGTAAAATCGGATCATTTTATTGTATCGTGTGTGGCCACCTTTATGGTGGCCACTAATGATCCAATCGTTTTCATCCAATCTTACCAAATCTATGTAGTATAAGAGTAAAATGAGTGAATATAATGAATAGATACTAAAGGCAGTCCCTTCTATTACATAGAAATAGTAAAATTGGATGAAAATGATTGGATCATTAGTGGCCACCATTAGTTTAGGTGCACTTTAAGTGACAACAGAATGTTTCAGTAACACAAGAGCAAATTAGTTTCTCTATTTAGGCTGGAAAGCCCACATTTCACAACACCCCCTCTCTAACATGGCAGAGAGCAGCATGCTGACTGCATTATCGTTCAACGCCATTGTCCCCCCAAGTTCTGGAGGGGAGACAGAGAAGCTGCTGGCTGTGTCTGAGTATGGTGGTTGAATCCTAGTGGTTGCGAGTGAGCTGCTGCCACACTGCCAAGTACAACATCTGCTCCTGGACCCCAATTAGAGGCTATAAAACCAAGAGGCCAGCCCTGAGGGGGGAAACGCTTGTGACATTGGCACACCACAGCCCTGTGTATGTCGACAGCCCCATCAATCTAGCCCTGGAAGCGTGCGTTAAGCTATATCCAGCGCCTGAGCAGGGTAAACAAAGAACAAATCTGAGAGCGAGCGATTAAATAGGCAGCGAAACCCGCTCCGTATCCAGACTGCAAAAAGCATTTAATACTCACCAGAATTCAGGGACGGTTGCATCGCTCATGGCTATAAATAGCACCTGACCGTCCTAAGAAGGAATGTGCTGCCCTGAAACAGATCCCACACTGCAGATCGCTTCACCAAGCCCAAAATACATTTACAGCTATCGCCTGTTAAATTTAGCCTAACAGAGAACGTTCCTGCAGCCGCACGGACCCGTCTCTGGTGCGGGGATCTATGTAGGGTCTGCAGCCCCGTGCCAAAACCCTCTTCGAGTTACTACAACAAAGAGGAGCGCTCCAAGGTGGACGGTTAGAGATTTATCTGCACGCGAGTGGCCTGATTTGAAGCAGGTGGACTTGGTGCAGCCGTCCGAAAATCCTGGCAAGATCTAAACCCATCAGGATAGGTTGCATGGATTGGGCAAGCGATAAATGATTGGCAGGCTACTTTGGTGCGGCACCTAATAACGGTTTTAGGGAGATGAGGCTGAATGAGAAGGGTGGTATCGTTGAGCGTTAAGGTGCCCATATATCTAGAGATTTTGTGGAACAACCAGAAAAGTTATTGAAACAGGGTCGCAACAAGAATGCCCAGTTGAAGATAGGTAATGTGATGAAACAAAAATAATAATAAGGGGAGGGAAGTGTCTTCACCACTCCAGATGGAAGAACCCAAACCACAGGGTTAACGTACAAAGATTAAATTATTTACTAAGCACGATTAAAAAGGACAAGATTAAAAGGATTTACATCGGCAGTTGTACTGACCTGAAGAAGCGGGCTGAGACCCGTGAAATGTGTTGTCCTTTAAATCGTGTTGAATAAATAATTTGATCTTTTACATTTACCCTGTGGTTTGGGTTATTCCATCTGGAGTGGTAAAGACCCTTCCCTCCACCTTATACATTTACCTATGTTTGGGCGCGTGACCGCCCCAACACCCCCTCTACTATAGATTACATCTCATTTGGAGGTGTTCACCTTCCAGGTGGGGTGTTCTCTACAACCAAGAAGGTCCAACCAGGAATGCGACCATCCAGTGCCATTAGGACCTGGAATACCGAGCGGGGATGGTTATTTCCCCATTGGCGATATATGCTGGTTGCAAGGACTGCCACCCACCTTTGTGAGTATAAATACTCTTATACTACAATCTAACATCCAATACACCACAACACTGCACCATTTGGCTCCTGGACTCTCCTTGTTATACAGGTGACCGTGGTATCCCCACAATGACCCCCCTTTCTATCAATTGAGCAGGCTGGAAAATCTCAGTCCCATGTGGTCAATCTGTGGGCAAGTGTAACAGCATCCAAGATAGCGACAACCAACGAACTCAAAAGATCCCTGGCCATTGTCGCTCCCCGAAGGCCCCCCCAAGTGTAGAATGTCCTCCCCCGGTGTAAGCTCTTACTTGTCCTGCTGGCTCAACTCCTGGCCTCATATGATATCATCTCCACATGGCATGTGTATGACATCACACACCATGTGGTGGTGCTTGCAGTCATGACACTTAGGCCTCAATTCACTAAGATCATGCTAGAGATAATAAGGCAAGAGAAAACTTACCTCCACACGTGAAAGAGTTATCTTACCTCTTCATTCCATAAGTTACCTCTCCTGTAGTTAAGTTACCTCCTCTGTAGTTAATTTACCTCCTCTGTAGTTAATTTCACATGCAGCTAATTAACAGCTTGTCTTTAACTTTGGAGTTATTTTACGGATTGGAGAGTTAACTTAAAGACAGAAGATTTAACTTTAGGCTTGCCTGAGGTAAAATGTTTCCTGAATACTACATGCCTTATCACCATGGTAACAACTCTAGAAGAGTTATTAAAGACAGGAGATAAGTTTAGTGAATTGAGGCCATAGTCACAAAGGGGTGACTGCAGATGAGTCCGAGAGTTGCACCAGCGGGACAGGTGAGAAGTTGCACAGTTCTGATTTACATCAGATTCGACCAGAGAGAGGATATGCCTCAGCGTCAATCGGCCACTACATCGCCTGATGGCTCGATTGATAAGATCCAACCTGTCCGATACCCCGCCGGATCGATAGTGCGCTCAATACCGGCGGGGACAACAATGGGCATAAACGAGCGGCTGATTAGCCGCTCCCGCGGGGACGAGCGGCAATCGATCCGCGGGGACGAGCGGGGATGTGCCGGCATCGAGCCGCTGGCTCATTCCGGCGCATAAAATGTGCCGTGTATGCCCGGCATTACCCAAGTCACAGGATGTCGTCTGCTCCCTGTTGTCATCCTTCCCTTCTCCACTCAGCACAATCCATACTGTTCAATGGTGGCCAAAAAGCATTAGTGAACAGCGCTCTTTCTTTCCGTTAGGAGCTCCTGTGCACAAGCTAGATGCTCAGGCAAGGTGGCCTTTTAGCAAACAAGTTTATTCCAGTGTGTGCACATAGCTTTAGAAAAGAAGTATGAGAATAGGTGCAATAATCTTACAGTTTAGATGCAGAGAGGCACAGAGTAACAGCTTATACTGTACATACTGGAGGTAGCAGAGATCAGCACACACTGCAGCTAGTTTACTATCAGTACAGGCACAGAGTAACAGCTTATACTGTAAATGCTGTGGGCAGCAGAGATCAGCACACACTGCAGCTAGGTTACTATCAGAACAGGCACAGAGTAAAAGCTTATACTGCACATTCTGGGGGCAGCAGAGATCAGCACACGCTGCAACTAGTTTACAATCAGTATAGAAACAGAGTAACAGCTTATACTGTACATACTGGAGGCAGCAGAGGTCAGCACACACTGCAGCTAGTTTACAATCAGTATAGAAACATAGTAAAAGCTTATTCTGTACATACTGGGGGCAGCAGAGATCAGCACACACTGACATATCACACAACGTGTATAGCTATATCTGGATGCAGTACGTTACAGGTTAACACACAGATGTCAAAGAGCAACACGCAGGTGTGAAGAAATCCCATTTTTCTCGTAGGAGCAGAAAGAAGAACTGTAAAGGAATTTCCTACAATAAAGTCTGAGCATCGCTGGTTGGAAAGCCGGGCTGTAAGAGAATAGCAGATGTGCGTAGCTGTCTAACAGGCGCTGCCAAACAATAACACATCATTAAAAGAGAAGGTATGTTTGACCGCAGAGACGCCGCGATACGGCCTGCAGTTTCAATCTGCTCGGTTTACAGGACGCCGGAGATTACCGCTAATGAAACGCGGCTCCTAAGGAACAGAAATAACCGGGGGACCGGCCTTCCCAGTGACAAAACCCGACCAGGCTGCAGCATCCAACTCTCCCGGTTACCCTCTTCCCAGTAACGGGACTTAGAGTCTGAAACCAAATTTAAAAACTTGTTTTTGCCTGTTATTTAAGTTAAAGGGGAACTTCAGCCTAAACAAACATACTTCATTTAGTTACATTATTTATGTTAATTAAAATAGATAGGTAATATCATCTCTTACCCACCCCGTTTTAAAACAGGCAAATGTTTGTAATTTCAAGGGGGCAGACATCTTTTTGGTTGAAAGGAGGTGACAGGGAGCATGAGACACAGTTCCAACTGTCCTGTGCCCTGATCACCCCTCCCAGCTGCGTGTGCTAGGCTTCAAATCTCAAATTCAAAAAAAAAAAAAAAAATTGCACCAAAACAACAGGAGAACATCAGAAATCCCATCATGCTTTGCACAGCATCAGGGGAAAAATGCCAAGGCAGTTTTTTTCTGTGCAGCTAAAAATGAAGCTTAGGTAAGAAAAACAAAGTTCTGATGCTGTAAATCTGTTAAAGAAACACCAAGCCTTTTCAGTGCTGCTGAGTAGATTTTTAGTTTGGAGGTTCATGTTAAGGTATATAGCCGGTGTTAAATCGCTGCATCCCCACGGCAGAACATGGGTTTTATACCCCCCAAATCCTGGGGCAAAAACCCAGGAGCGCATCCTGGTAGAGGCAGAGCTTTCTGCTGTAGCTCTGCCTCTACTCTTGTCAATCCCCGTCTCTCCCCGCCCCTCTCAGTCTTCTTTCACTGAGAGGGGCGGGGAGAGGAGGAGATCAGCAGAGGATTGACACTAATGGAGGCAGCGCTACAGCACAAAGCTCTGCCTCCCCGGGCAGCAAAATCCACGACTTTGAAAGTCGTGGATTTTTAACCCGGGATTTGGTGGTTATAAAACCCTCGTTTTTTTAAAGGTAATTCCTTTAAATGTGTTTTATTTCACAATTAAAGAAAAACATTTCTTTGTTACACCTGATACAAATCCTGCAATAAATCTGCTGTCTATCTACTTCCTGCGTTTCAAAATAGAAATCCTTATCTGCACAAATGACCAAATTCTGATTTAAACCAATTAGGAATTGTTCAAAAATATAAATAAATAATTTAGATACTTCCCTAAGCAGAGGGAAGGCTCTGGGTCTTGCCTCCCCGTTCGACTCCCCTGCCGCGGGGAACTTCGCAAGTCGAGACCTCCAGAAGACAGGTGGCTCCATACTGCGCATGCGTGAGTGCACAAGAGGGGGCGCTTGTGCGTGCCAGCGGCCCGAAGACTTCCAAAGAATCCTTCGGCGGCAGAGAGAGTGCAGCAATTTACCAAAATAGTTGAATGCTGCTACAGGGGATCCTGTGCTGCAACGGGGACTGAGAGAGGAGAGGGAAGGCTCATCAAGATCCAGAGCCCTCCCTCTCCTTAAAGTGGATCCAAGATGAAAAACTATAACAAGTAACTTGTATATATATCTTATCTAAAGTTTAGCTGCAAATTATGATTATGTTTTCCTGTGATACAATGAGGGCAGCCATGTTCTGCTTGTGATCATTACACACAGACAAGATGCTCTGCATCTCCAGCCCTCAGCCTGTGAAAACTTCACTCCACTCTGCTATTGAAATCTTTGGCTAGTAACACCTCCTCCTCCTCCTGCCCAGACTGAGCTCCCATGAGCCCTTGCTACTGTCTGAAAATGCCAAGGCACTCTGAAAAGCTGTGGGCGAGGCTTGTTTAGTTTATGGGGAATTAGAGTATTAAAACAAAAAAGTATTTGGCTTGAGGAATGCCCTATAAACGATGTGAAAGGAACACAATTATGCAACGAGTAAAAGTTCATCTCGGATCCACTTTAAAGGGACACTGTAGGGGGGGGTCGGGGGAAAATGAGTTGAACTTACCCAGGGCTTCTAATGGTCCCCCGCAGGCATCCTGTGCCCGCGCAGCCATTCACAGATGCTCCGGCCCCGCCTCCGGTTCACTTCTGGAATTTCAGACTTTAAAGTCTGAAAACCACTGCGCCTGCGTTGCCGTGTCCTCGATCCCGCTGATGTCACCAGGAGCATACTGCGCAGGCCCAGTATGGTCTGTGTCTGCGCAGTACCCTCCTGTTGACATCAGCGGGATTGAGGACATGGAAACGCAGGCGCAGTGGTTTTCAGACTTTAAAGTCTAAAATTCCAGAAGTGAACCAGAGGCGGGGCCAGAGCATTGGGGAGTGGCTGCGCGGGCACAGGATGTCTGCGGGGGACCGTTAGAAGCCCCGGGTAAGTTCAACTCATTTTCCCCCGACCCCCCTACAGTATCCCTTTAAGTATCTGGCTTAAAAAAAAAAAAAAAAAAAAAAAAAAAACACAATTCACATTAAGATCTCCTAAACGCACAACAAAGTGCCAATTCCCGCATGTGATAATATGCCTGAAGATTAGCAGGAACAATGCAGGAGTAATTGGCCAATGCTTACTGTTGCATCATGTCACAAATGACTCACAAATTGTGCTCTTATTACCATGTGCAAAAATAGCCCCTCCTGCGAGTCAGAGCGCGAGGAATCCTTTTCTGCAGCTAATGACTGTTCATACATGTCTGAACATTACTGAGGCAGCGGGCAGACTTGTAAATGTCACAGCTTAAATGTCACCAGGAAATTAAAACTAACTAACCATGAGATAAGCAATTCCTTCTCCTACAAGGTACTACAAGCCAGGCTCTTATGCCCGAGACCCACTGCAAGCGCTTTTACAGCTGTCTGCACTGCGTTTTAAAGCGGACCTGAACTCAGAACTTCCTCTCTGCTCTAAAAGATAATAACCTTTAAAGAAAACCTGTAATTAAAAAAACCTCCCCTGGGGGGTACTCACCTCGGGTGGGGGAAGCCTCCAGATCCTATTGAGGCTTCCCCCATCCTCCTGTGTCCCACGGCGGTCTCACTGTGCCCCTCTGAACAGCAAGGATGTAAATATTTACCTTCCCGGCTCCAGCGCAGGCGCAGTATCGGCTCTCCGCTCTGAGATAGGCGGAAATAACCAATCGCTGTCGGCCCACTCTACTGCGCAGGCGCAAGTCTCCTGCACCTGCGTAGTAAAGCAGGTCCGTGCTGAGAGCTGCAACAGCGCCTCCGCACAGGAAGCATAGCTCTCACCAGTTTATGCAGGTACAGTACTGATAGTGTGCTCCTCTGTCCACATGTCTGTGCAGCCTGGAGGATGCTGTAGCATTGCAGCCATGCACAAGCAAGTCACAGATGACTGGCAATTCCCTCCAGTAATCAGGCAGCAGCTTACACAGGAAGCATAGCTCTCACCAGTTAATGCAGGTACAGTACTGATAGTGTGCTCCTCTGTCCACATGTCTGTGCAGCCTGGAGGATGCTGTAGCATTGCAGCCATGCACAAGCAAGTCACAGATGACTGGCAATTCCCTCCAGTAATCAGGCAGCAGCTTACACAGGAAGCATAGCTCTCACCAGTTAATGCAGGTACAGTACTGATAGTGTGCTCTTCTGTCCACATGTCTGTGCAGCCTGGAGGATGCTGTAGCATTGCAGCCATGCACAATTAAGTCACAGATGACAGGCAATTCCCTCAGTAATCAGGCAGCAGCTTACACAGGAAGCATAGCTCTCACCAGTTAATGCAGAGACTGTACTGATAGTGTGCTCCTCTGTCCACATGTCTGTGCAGCCTGGAGGATGTTTGCATAAGTAAGTCACACATGACGGGCAATTCCCTCCAGTAATCACACAACAGCTTACACAGGAAGCATAAGTATCATTAGCAGATGCAGCTTGTGGTCAAGCCCTTTCCCTGGCCGATGCCCAGAGCAGAATGCAGATAGAAAGCTACAAGGGGCTACCAAAAGTTCATGGGTCTCCAACTGACGAATGCGTCTATACCAGGCGTTACTCCCATAGACGTTTAATAGCGCTTAGCCGGGACCTGGACATTAAAGATGGCCATACAGCTGTACGGTCCGTTTGTTTCCATCATTTTATACAATCGAGAGAGTGTTCCGGCAAGCCCAATCGCTGAAAAGTGGCCAATGTATCGAACTGACCAGTTTAGTCGATCAAGCAGGATGCAAGATAATCGGTCAATCACAAAGGAGTCGGCTACTGGTCAAGTAAATCGATCAACTGAATCGTTTTTTGCATTCAGAGCATGGACACACAACATCGGTCAGTTTGAATGTGAATTGCGTAGGATATCACTTGTAGTGTCTATGCCGCTAGTCCATCAACCATACTGAAATCCCTCGCTTAATGAAGTCAATCGCTTTGTGGATTGAATCAGAATTGCTAGGTGTATGGGCTACCTTTAGTTTACTATACCTAAAGTACTACTATAGCAGAGTTTACTATAACTACTGTATTATAGACGACCTGTGTGGTTCTTTTGGGGGTTATTGTTTTAGAGATGAATACCTTTCCCTGTCCCCGGGTCCCAATGAATTCTTTCCTCGGTTTTCAGCACAGACGCGGGATTAGTGCTACGTGGAAATGGTCACATAGTGATTCAGCGTTGGGAGCTGCGATTTGCTGCACCAGTAGAGGCACAATGCTGTGCTTTGCAGAGACAGAGGGAAGCCAGCGACAGAGGCGAGCGGAGAGGTGTGAGCAGCGGGGAGCTGTAGTGTTAGGTTACGTGGTGTCAGCAGTCTGCCGGCAGTGCAGGCCGCAGGTCAGGCCTCCACTGTTAGAATACATCAGCAGCGTGTCAGCGGTATACAGGGCAGATCCGTCTGCTGGCTGCACATTATCTGCCATGAAGCTGCTGTCCGCAGCAACCAGATTCCGTGCTGCAGTTTATCACCCGTCCGCTTCCTGACATATCATTCCTTCTTATGCTTCACTTGCTGAGTGGTCTATATTACAATGTACTACAAATATTGCAGGTTCTCCAGCCTCCTTACAGTACCAAGAGTTGCCAGAATTCGGTTCATGTTGCTCTTAACAACTCACTGCTCACCCAACAAACGGTGGAAATGAAACCCCATCACATGATCTGGCCTGAGCGCTGAGGTCATCGCAAGGCTAGCAGTTTCATTATTATCAAAACGGACCTTAAAACCGTGACCAAGAATTGAACTTTATCCCAATCAGTAGCTGATACCCCCTTTTACATGAGAAATCTATTCCTATTCACAAACAGACCATCAGGGGGCGCTGTATGGCTGATATTGTGGTGAAACCCCTCCCACAAGAAGCTCTAAGGACCATGGTCCTGGCAGTTTCCTGTCTGTGAACCTTGTTGCATTGTGGGAAATAGCTGTTTACGGCTGTTTCCAAATGCCAAAAAAAGCACACAGCAGCTACATCACCTGCCAGCAGTAAAAATGTCACCATGCAATAAATGTCAGAATGTAAATCAGGGATTTAAAAGATATTACAATGGGCAAACACTGACTAAATAATTTATACATAATTCTTGTAAAAATGAAGCACTTTTTATATTACATTATTTTTACTGGAGTTCCTCTTTAACTTCCTCTGACTAAAAGATAAGAAACATCATAATAACCTTTAAAGAAAAGCATTCCTTGGTTACAGCTGTTACAAATCCTGCAATTAATCTGTAGTGTGTCTACTTCCTGCTTTCATGGAAACAGACATAGGGTAAATATACAAATTAGCTGCTCTGCCATGGCAGAGGAAATTCCTGAGCTGACACAGCTGAGGGATCAAATTACAGTTGTGATTAGTCACAGATGAGGGGGAATTAGACAGGCTAAACTCTCTAAATACACACAGGGAGAATTTCTCTCTGTTTTCCTTCTGTCCTGTGCAAGAGTTCAGGTCCACTTTAAAGGACCCAGACTACTACAGGCCACACTCAACCTCCGTTCATTCTCCCTCCCTCCCCTGTCAATATTTAAGGGTGGGTGTGTCCCAGGTAGGAGGCAGGGTCAAGACAGCCGCGATTCTCAAGAGCATGGAGCGGGCCTGACAGTTTGATTACAGGACAACTTAAAGAGAAACCGTAACCAAGAATTGAACTTCATCCCAATCAGCAGCTGATACCCCCTTTCCCAGGAGAAATCTATTCCTTTTCACAAATGGATCATCAGGGGGCGCTGTATGACGGATATTGCGGTGAAACCCCTCCCACAGTGTGATGTAAGCGCCTCACAGCACTGAAGTACTGACATCACACTGAGGGAGCCTTGTTACATTGTGGGAAATAACAGCTGTTCCCAACTGCCAAAAAAGTAAGCAGCATCTCTTTCCACTGACATCACCTGCCAGCAGTAAAAATGTCACCATGTGATAAATGTCAGAATGTAGATCAGGGAGAGTAAAGATTTTACAATGAGCAAACACTGACTAAATCATTTATACATAATTATTGTAAAAATTAAGCACTTTTTATTACATTATTGTCACTGGAGTTCCTCTTTAAGTGAGAGGGATATTGAGGCTGCCATATTTTATTTCAACCACTTGCCGACCAGGGGTGATTTGCCTGATCTGTGCTGCGTGGGCTCTCCAGCCCGCAGCACAGATCAGTATTATGCCAGGGCGATCAGACTTCCCCCCCTTTTTTCCTCACTAGGGGGATGTCCTGCCGGGGGGGGGTCTGATCGCCGCCGGCCATCTGCGTTTTGCGGGAGGGGGCTCCTCAAAGCCCCCCTCCGCAGCCATTTCCGCCCTCTGCCTCCTTACCTCCCTCCCTCTCTCCGTAATGCGCAGGACGGAGTTCCGTCCTGCGCATTAAAGGATAGGCTTCCGCCTATCAGATGCCGGCGATCCCTGGCCAATCAGAGGCCGGGGATCGCCGATCTGCCCTACGGCGCTGGGGGGATTTCTTCAGTGGGGATTTCTTCCCCGCATGTTTACATTTTGCCGGCGAGCCGCGATCGGCGGCTCTCCGGCTGTTCACGGAGACACCCTCCGTGAACTGACATGGAAAGGCCGCTCGATCGAGCGGCCGTTTCCAGGGTAACCCGCAGACGACCAGTTTACGCCGATCGGCGTTAGCTGGTCGTCAAGAGGTTAAACATTACCAGTTGTCTGGCAGCTCTGCTGAGCTCTTTGGCTGCAGTAATGTCTGAATCACACACCTGAAACAAGCATGCAGCTAATCCAGTCAGACTTCAGTCAGAGCACCTGATCTGCATGCTTGTTCAGGGTCTATGGCTTAACCACCCTGGCGTTCTGATTAAATCGCCAGGGTGGCTGCGGGAGGGTTTTTTTTTAATTAAAAAAAAACTATTTCATGCAGCCAACTGAAAGTTGGCTGCATGAAAGCCCACTAGAGGGCGCTCCGGAGGCGATCTTCTGATCGCCTCCGGCGGCAAGAAATAACACGGAAGGCCGCAATGAGCGGCCCTCCGTGTTTCGGTTCCCTCATCGCCATGGCGACGAGCGGAGTGACGTCATGGACGTCAGCCGACGTCCTGACGTCTGCCGCCTCCGATCCAGCCCTTAGCGCTGGCCGGAACTGTTTGTTCCGGCTACGCTGGGCTCGGGCGGCTGGGGGGACCCTCTTTCGCCGCTGCACGCGGCGGATCGCCGCGCTGCAGCGGCGATCAGGCAGCACACGCGGCTGGCAAAGTGCCGGCTGCGTGTGCTGCACTTTATTTGGTGAAAATCGGCCCAGCAGGGCCTGAGCGGCAGCCTCTGGCGGTGTTGGACGAGCTGAGCTCGTCCAGACCGCTCAGCAGGTTAAAGGAGTCATCAGGCATAATCATCCCTAAACAGTAATGCAGGCCTAGGTTTCCTCTCGCTGAGACTGCACTGTTGTAGGACACCCACATGCTTTCAGTGTGTAGCCTCACCCCGCCCACTTCTATGCCCCCCAGCGACTCTCCTCCACATCTCAACAAGTCTCATCCTGCATCTAGGTCATGCCTGGTAATTAAAGGATGTGTAACAGTACTGCTGCCAGAAAGCAGAGCCTAACCCAGTGATCTGCAAACTTGTAGTTCCTTAACAGCTGGAGAGCCAAGTCCCACAATGCATTTGCCTTTATGAATCATGACTGTGGCTGTCAGACTCCTGCAATGCAATGTGGGACTTGTAGTTCCTTAAAGTGATCCTTAAGTCGAAAAAAAATGAGTTTTACTCACCTGGGGCTTCCAATAGCCCTCTGCAGCTGTCCGGTGTACCGCCGTGTCCCTCCGATCCTCGTGTCCCCGCCGGCAGCCACTTCCGGTTTCGCCGTCAGGACCGGACAGGCTGCGCTCTCTATGCTGCTATAGCATGAAGCAAATAGCAGCATAGGGGGCGCGAATTGTGGCTGGGAACGCGAAGAATCACTCGCTTTCCCAGCCTGTCGGGTCCTGATGGCGAAACCGGAAGTGGCTGCCGGCGGGACACGAGGATAGGAGGGAAACGGCGAGGGCACCGGACAGCTGCAGGGGGCTATTGGAAGCCCCAGGTGAGTAAAACTTTTTTTTCCTGGACTTAAGGTTCGCTTTAAAGCAGTAGGATTAGCCATACTATGCCAGGGGGGAAAAAAACACATATGTAAATAAATACTGTATCTACTTATATAACGCATGTATTGTACTGTCCACGTTTTGATTTCAGTGAATGATATATAGTAAATGAAAAGAATTCTGTTCCTGGTAGGGGCCATGTCTTTTGCCCACAGTTTAGGCTAAATCCTGATGTCATTTCTGCCCTTTACTTTTTTTTTCTTTTCTCCTCCAATCGCTGAGTCACCTCAGCCTTGCTTGTAAACACAAGTTAGCAGGAGATCGTGTTTCAGATAAGCAGCTAGGCAAGGAAATCAATGGAAGAGGAGGAATATGTTATAGATAAAAAGAACCCCCAGCATACAACTGTTTGGCACTATTAAAGGGCCAGTGCTCCTTAAGTATGTGATAACTCCAAACCATAACAGCAGAAAAAGTTTTTAAAGTTTTGACTGCAGGATTAGCATCTTTATCACTCAGTACACTCAGACCAGTTGCTGTTGAAATTTGATTTTTATGGTGACGATACCGCTTTAACAGCTGGAGAGCCAGGTTTGCAGATCACTGGCCTAACCTGAAGCTAATGCTGGGAATACACAACAAATTTTTCTTTTTGGGCAAGTAGATAGCTCAATAGATAATCTCCGACAGGACCGATCTGATTAGGATTGTTTTTCTGATCGAGTATCTCATAGAAGTGAATGGAAATCAATTGGGAAAACGATCAGAAAAAACAATTGGAGAGTTGATTGGCCAGTAAATCTGCCAAAAAACGTGTGTATTCCCAGCATAAATCATTGGGAGAGATCATTTGCACATATAAAGTATTCGCTCCAGGGATAATTATATATAAGAATATTAAGGGCTCGTTTCCACTATCGCGAATCTGCATGCGTCCAACGCATGCAGATCCGCACATGTAATACAAGTGGATGGGCCTGTTTCCACTGTAGCGTTGTTGAGGTGCGTTTTTTTCAGCGTGAAAAAAACGCACAAAAGAGCCAACAATTTCGCCTGCGTCGGGAATCCGTGCGAATCGCCGCTAATGTATTTAATAGTAAAAACGCATGCGTTTGTTACATGCGTTTTTACCCGCGATTTCGCGTGCGATTTCGCACCTTTTTCAATTTTATTTAGCCCTGGCAGTGTCATGGTTAATTTCGCATGGCACCCTGCCATGCGAAATCGCGGGTAAAAACGCATGTTGAAACGCATCCGCATGCATTTTTACAAGCGTCGGAATGCGGCCGAAATCGCGTCGCAACAGTGGAAACAAGCCCTGACTGTTCCTGAGTTTTCACTTACTGCTAAGCATTAGGTCAATGAGATGCAAATAATTCTGAGCGGATGCAGAACTGTGCAAGTTTTTAATGCACATTTGCAGCTTAAAAATGGGACAATTGAAGCCCACCAAGATGGAATTAGATTGATCAATTTTGAAGCTGCATACATTTGTCTAATCCTACATCAATTCAGAATCCATCCATGGATCCATTGACCATCCATTTGAAGCATGTACTCTCGAGTATGCCAGTCATTCGCTGAAATAGGTCAATATGGAGTTCATTGCTGACTTACTACTATAAAAGGCTGGTGTCTTTGCTGTAATCTTTAACCTCTGGCTTTAATACTTTCTATACAACTTATTATGCAGTTCACATAAACTTTCTACACAGTAATACCCACTTATAGTAAACTAGGGTCCTGGCCAAATATTTGACTATAGATTTGAGATACAGTATATATTATTACAGGAACGGACTGAATTTACTATGGCCAGAGATTTACTATAACCAGGTTCTACTGTATTGGTATAGTTGAAGGGGTTCTCTGGGGGGGGCACTAGGCTAGCTAGGACAAGTGTCCAGCTCCCCCCCCCCCCCCCGATTGCCTGCGATCCCCCCCTTAATACATTACCCAGCCTGGATCCAGCGATCGCGCAGCCTCCCTGCGCAGCTTTGGTCTCTCTATGGGGAGAATCGGGCTTTCGCGTGACGTCGGCAACGTCAATCGCACTGGCGTCCCTGTGGCTGTCCTGCGCATGCGCAGTACACATACCACGTGCTAGTACTTGTACAGCGTATGCGCAGGATAGCGATGGGAGCATGGACGCGCACAACCAGGGCCACAAAGACGCACTGGCTTAAAACTGAGCCACGGCCGGGGACCAGATGATTGGCTAAGGGCTCTTTCACACCAGAGCCCACTTCTGGCGTTTTAACGCAAAATCTATACTTTGCGTTAACCAAGGTAAAAGGAAAGTCCATAGACTTTCCTTTTACCTTTCACACCCGACGCTGCGTTTCGATATGTTGCGGTACGACGCATCCCGGCGCATTTTATCGCCAGGAATTGCCGTTTCCCCTTCGGGGTAATTAACTACTACCGCCGCTACTCAGCGTCGCACCGGAGTTTCCGACGACACGCCGCAACGCGTGCAGGAGCCGTTCTCTTGCACGCTTTTGGTGTGTAACGGGCCTGATGACAGCGAGGACCCAAGACGTGCAGGGGGCTGGTGGGAGCCCCAGGTAAGTGAAGCTTTATTTTCTGGAAGATTCCCTTTAAAGTGGACCAGAACATTTGCACATCTAATTCTCCCTCATTTTTGACTAATCACAACTGTGATTTGATCTCTCAGCTGTGTCAGCTCAGGTCCCTCTGCAGAGCAACTAATTTGTACACACAGGATGTTAACCCTATATCTGCTTCCATGAAAGCAGGACGTAGACACACTGTAGATTTATTGTAGGATTTCTATCAGCTGTAACAAAGAAATGTTTTTCTTTAACCACTTCCCAACTGAGGGGTTTTACCCCTTGACCACCAGAGCAATTTTCACCTTTCAGCGCTCCTTCCATTCATTTGTCTATAACTTTATCATTATTTATCACAATGAAATGAACTATATCTTGTTTTTTTCGACACCAATTAGGCTTTTTTTAGGTGGGACATTATGCCAATAATTATTTTATTCTAAATGTGTTTTAATGGGAAAATAGGAAAAAAATGTATTATTTTTCAGTTTTCGGCCTTTATAGTTTTCAAATAATGCATGCTACTGTAATTAAAACCCATGAAATGCATTTGCCCATTTGTCCCGGTTATAAAACCGTTTAAATTATGTCCCTATCACAATGTTTGGCGCCAATATTTTAATTGGAATTAAGGTGCATTTTTTTCAGTTTTGCGTCCATCCCTAATTACAAGCCCATAGTTTATAAAGTAACAGTGTTATACCCTCTTGACATAAATATTTAAAAAGTTCAGTCCCTAAGGTAACTATTTATGTATTTTTTTTAATTGTAATTTTTTTTTTTAAATTACAAAAAAATAAAATAAAAAAAAAATGTGGAGTGTGGGAGGTAAGGAGTTAATTTTTTGTGTAAAACTAATTTATTTGTATGTAAAAAATGCTTTAGGGTGTGGTTTTACTATTTGGCCACAAGATGGCAACAGTAACTTTGTTTAATGCGACCTGCAAGCATCCTTCCGGACGCTTGCAGGAAGTACTAGGAGGCTGAGAAAGTTTTTTCCCCCCCACAATAATCGCGCTGCTTATCGGAGAAGCAGCGGATCATTGCGGGGCTTAGATCAACGAACGGGAATGGATTTTCCCGTTCATTGATCTCCGGGCGAGCGGCCGGCGGCGTGTTTACGAGCGGGAGTGTGCGCTAAAACGAGCGGGAGCGCGGGCAGTGGCAGGAGCGCGGAAATTACGGATTTCTCCTTCCCTGGGGGTGAAAGGATGGAAGAAGGGACGGAGAAATTCGTACGCGTGGGGGTAAAGTGTTTAAAGAAACCAGGGCTGTGGAGTCAGAGTCAAAGCAATTTTGGGTACCTGGAGTCGGAGGTTTCAAAAACTGAGTAGTTGGATGATTTTTGTCCCGACCCCACAGCCCTGACCCAAACATACAGATTACAAGCGTATGTTTTGTACATGCTCCATACACAGACAGGTACATCCCATACTCAGCTACAGTTCTGATCTTATATCTGACAAACTCATTCAGGGGCTGGTCTGCTTGATGGGACCCAGAAGGAGACCTCACAGGGAAATCCCGCTGACGTGATTGGGCATGTTTCAGATAAGTAAACTACACCCGCACTATCCGGCCAATTACAACGCTTCGTGCTGTAGAGGGTGCCGTGATTGGAGAACTGTTCCCTTTAAAAGTGGGATAAAACTGACACAACATTCAATAAAATGTGATTACCTACTTTTATTACCCATACAGTTATATTTGCTTTTGTGCACAAGTAATATTGTCTGTCTACAAATTCCCAAAGAACAGTTTATATGCTCTGTGAGCGACCATTGCATTTTATTGCATAGCTGTTGCAATTATTTATTAAAATCTACCTAGTGATCACTTTCTTTCTGCCTCTCAGCTCAGTTTTGTCAGTTTGATAATGTTTACCCATTGTATCTGACAAAGCTGCCCACTGACATCAGAAGCTGCCCACTGACGCAAGTAGCATTCCACTGAAGAAAAGTGCTGTGTTTAACTGTTTTAATGCTGGTCTGCTACAATTTTTTGTGGTAGTAGATTTCATGCTGTAAATAAACTTTTAGAGCAAAGAGGATATTCTGAGCTTCATTCCACTTTAAGGTTTCCTGCTGGGTGCCCTCAAGTAGACTAGCGCCATTTTTTAAAATAGGTTTACAGTAGCTAGGAGTTGAGATGGTGAAGGAGATGGAAATAATTGAAACTGGCATGAAAATTGTGTGAATACCCGTACCGACATGTGAGCACAGATAACAGGCTTTCCTGCTAGTATGTATTATCTGTATCCAATCACTGTACATGCCTCTTTATGTAAAACATATTGTCTATTATGCTGTACTATGGTGTGTATCACATATTACACAATAAAAGCAATAAATTACCATTTATTAGCTAACTAAAAATGAATAAAAATAAGCAAGCTTTCGGCCTTGCAGCCTTTGTCGGGCTTATATCCTGTTAGTTTGCAAGCTGGTGGTACAGACAGCTATATACATGCAACATCAAAAGGGAAAACAGATATTTTTTTCAAGCATAAATACATGTCATTAAGATGCCTTAATTCAAACAGACCATCTCAATGGGGTCAGAGGTTGTTAGGTAAGATAAGGATCCTTGTTTACTCCATGAGCACAGACCTGGGATTAGGATTGACCCAGAGGTATCGTAAATTCTTAGTTCACAAGTTCAGATACAATGGCTGAGAAAGTTCAAATATCATCAGCCTCATACCAATATATCCTTATCTTACCTAACAACCTCTAACCCCATTGAGATGGTCTGTTTGAATTAAGGCATCTTAATGACGTATTTGTGCTTGGGAAAAATATCTGTTTTCCCTTTTGATGTTGCATGTATAAAGCTGTCTGTACCACCAGCCTGCAAACTAACAGGATGTAAGCCCGACGAAGGCTGCAAGGCCGAAAGCTTGCTTATTTTTATTCAATTTTAGTTAGCCAATAAATGGTATCATCCTGATTTAAAACTTCTTGCTTTTACTGATGGCTAACACGGTACAATACCCTACTGCTACTATATTACACAATGGGCTCTATTCACAAACAGGCAAAAACACCGCAAAATTTTACCGCTATATTTCTGCCAGCGGTAAACTCCGCATTTTTTCCACATTCACTTATATTTTCCGCATGTTTTCCGCATGCGGGAAAAAAGATGCGAAAACAGCCATTATTCATGCGGGAATCATGCGGTAAAAAGGTCGCATGAAAAAGTGTTTAAAAAAAAAAATTAAAGTCCACAGCCCTTAAAGCGGACCCAAACCAAAATTTTTTTTAATTAAAAATATTTAGTTGCCCCACTCTGACACATACAAAGATAAATAAACACTCCTTCAAGACTATGAGCATTTCAGTGCATGCTTTTCACCCTCCTCTTTCCATAACTAGGGTTATACTGGGGGCAGCCATTAGCAATTCCTCCATTGCCGGACACCATCTACTCCACCAGTTTGCCGGATTTTTCCCGGCAATTTGAAAGGAAGGGAGGGGTTCCTCAAATAAATGTTAAATATTTTATATTTGTCATCATGCAGCTGAAAAAAGGCTGCAATTTATTATTATAATTTAGAAAATAGATTTTATTTCTGAAATCTTGTATTTTTAATTTGGGTCCACTTTTAACCTCCACACTTCATTAAAGTCAATGGGATGCGGAATATATCACCTACTATTTGTAGGTGATAATAAAAAATAAATAAATCGGTAAATAACGACGAAATGATGCGCCTGAACAGTTTTGAGAATTGAATTTTTTATTGCGGAAAATACCGACTTTTGCGGAATTTTTTCCGCATGAATACATGCGGAACATTTTGAGAATTTCAACTTGACGGTATTTTGGTCGCAAACTTCCCGCATGTGCTACCGCATGCGGGAAGTCTTTGAGAATAGAGCCCATTGTCGCAGAAGATCCTGGCGCTATACAAATCAATAAGGTATAGAGAGAAGGTTCACACACGTCACATATGGAGAGAGCATGTATGTACATAACAGACACGCGTGTGGGGACTTCCTCACAAAAACAAGACATACTGTACATGAGGTGAATAGCCAGGCCACTCACATACATGTACATTACAGAGCACAGACATGTATGTACAGGCCTCACACAGATGTGATATGACATACATGTGGTACACATCACACTGGCTTCACATGTGACATGTATGTGGGTACAGACTAACTCAGACTCCACACACACGGAAAATCTACAACACTCGACATGTAGACATACCACAAGTCTCACATATATATGTACAGTACAGAGGGGCATGGGCTCTCCTGACACACATATACAGCCCTCATGTACGACATGTATGTAGCGTTCAAGCTCTTCTCACATACATGTAAAACAGGCCACACACACACACACACAACATGTATGTAGAGGACAGAGTAACTTGGGCTCTCTACACACGTCATGTATGTATATATAGCCAGCATCATACATGTACAATAAGCCTTACACATTTGACATGTATGTACAGCAGGCCTCGCAAACATGACATGTATGTACAGCAGGATCAGATGACATGTATGTACTGTAGGCCTCACATGACATATATGGACAGCAGGATGACATGTATGTACAGTGTATGTACAGCAGGCCTCACACATGACATATGTACAGTAGGATGACATGTATGTACAGCAGGCCTCTCACATGACATGTATGTACAGCAGGATGACATGTATGTACTGTAGGCCTCACACATTTGACATGTACGTACTGTAGGCCTCACACATTTGACATTTACTGTAGGCCTCACATATTTGACATGTATGTACTGGAGGACTCACACATTTGACATGTATGTATAGCAGGATGACATGTATGTACAGTAGGATGACATGTATGTACTGGAGGCCTCACACATTTGACATGTATGTACTGTAGGCATTACACATGACATGCATGTACAGCAGGATGACATGTATGTACTGTAGGCCTCCCATGACATTTATGTACAGTAGGATAACATGTATGTACAGCTGGATGACATGTATGTACAGTAGGCCTCACACATGACATATGTACAGTAGGATGACTTGTATGTACAGCAGGCCTCACATATGGCATGTATGTACAGCAGGATGACATGTATGTACTGTAGGCCTCCCATGACATTTATGTACAGTAGGATGACATTTATGTACAGCAGTCCTCTCACACGACATATGTACAGTAGGATGACATGTATGTACAGCAGGATGGCATGTATGTACAGCAGGCCTCACACATGACATATGCACAGTAGGATGACATGCATGTACAGCAGGATGGCATGCATGTACAGAAGGCCTCACACATGACATATGTACAGTAGGATGACATGTATGTACAGAAGGCCTCACACATGACATATTTACAGTAGGATGACATGTATGTATAGCAGGATGGCATGTACGTACAGAAGGCCTCACACATGATATATATGTACAGTCGGACGACATGTACATACAGAAGGCCTCACCCATCGCATATATGTACAGTCGGATGACATGTACGTACAGAAGGCCTCACACATGACATATGTACAGTAGGATGACATGTATGTACAGTAGGTCGACATGTATGTACAGCTGGATGACATGTATGTACAGTAGGCCTCACACATGACATATGTACAGTAGGATGACTTGTATGTACAGCAGGCCTCACATATGGCATGTATGTACAGCAGGATGACATGTATGTACTGTAGGCCTCCCATGACATTTATGTACAGTAGGATGACATTTATGTACAGCAGTCCTCTCACACGACATATGTACAGTAGGATGACATGTATGTACAGCAGGATGGCATGCATGTACAGAAGGCCTCACACATGACATATGTACAGTAGGATGACATGTATGTACAGAAGGCCTCACACATGACATATTTACAGTAGGATGACATGTATGTATAGCAGGATGGCATGTACGTACAGAAGGCCTCACACATGATATATATGTACAGTCGGACGACATGTACATACAGAAGGCCTCACCCATCGCATATATGTACAGTCGGATGACATGTACGTACAGAAGGCCTCACACATGATATATGTACAGTAGGATGACATGTATGTACAGCAGGATGGCATGTATGGACAGTAGGATGACATGTAGGTACAGAAGGCCTCACACATGACATATGTACAGTAGGATGACATGTATGTACAGCAGGATGGCATGTATGTACAGAAGGCCTCACACATCACATATATGTACAGTCGGATGACATGTATATACAGAAGGCCTCACACATGACATATATGTACAGTAGGATGACATGTGTACAGTAGGATGACATGTATGTACAGCAGGATGGCATGTACATACAGAAGGCCTCACACATCACATATATGTACAGTCGGATGACATGTACATACAGAAGGCCTCACACATGGCATATATGTACAGTAGGATGACATGTGTACAGTAGGATGACATGTATGTACAGCAGGATGGCATGTACGTACAGAAGGCCTCACACATCACCTATATGTACAGTCGGATGACATGTACATACAGAAGGCCTCACACATGACATATATGTACAGTAGGATGACATGTGTACAGTAGGATGACATGTATGTACAGAAGGCCTCACATGTATGTACAGTGTATGTATGGCAGGCCTCTCACATGACATATATGCACAGTGTATGTAGAGCAGGATGACCTGTATGTACAACGTATGTATGGCAGGCCTCTCATATGACATGTATGTATGGCAGGCCTCTCATATGACATGTATGTACAGCAGGGTGGCATGTATGTACAGTGTATGTATGGCAGGATGACCTGTATGTACGGCAGGCCTCACATGACATGTATATACAGCAGAGTGGCATGCATGTAGAGCAGGCCTCTCATATGACATGTATGTAGTGTATGTAGAGCAGGATGACATGTATGTACAGCAGGCCTCACATGACATGTATGTACAGCAGGATGGCATGTATGTACAGCAGGGTGGCATGTATGTACAGCAGGTCTCGCACACATGACATGTATGCATGTAGGGCAGGCCTCGCACATGCTGCAGGCGGGACACACACGAGGTGACTGGCGGTGACAGCGGGCGTCTCTCACCCCTTCATGACGGCGGCGGCTCCTCCTCCTCCCGGCTCTCCCCGCGCTCGGTGCTCCCCCCTCGCTCTCGGTCTCTCCGGGGCCTCCCCCACACTCTTCCGAATGGCGCGAAGGGCTCCCCGTGCCGGGAGATCGGTGCGCGCATGCGCAGAACGTCCTCCAGTCACAGCGGCGCAGGACCCCGCCCAGGGGCACCTCGTGCGTCTGCGCTCTGCGGCGCTGCCAATCGGATCCCTCTATTGGCGTAGTGGGCGGAGCCGGCTCCTCTACGCAGGCGCGTTCCCGGGGTGTGAGGCGGAGGAGGGCGTGTGCGCCTTCTTCCTTCTCTTCAGTGACGGCGGCGCTGGGTGAGGACGGGGAAGAGCTGTCCATTCATGGCTGCAGCTATCTATCTATGTGTGGTATAAGCATAGTATAGTACGTAGTATATATGTGTCACTGGCTGGCAGAGCTGTATCATGTGCAAGGCAACACAGGTACATACCTAGGGCCGCACAGGACTCCAGGGGCTTGCCAGACACCATCTACCTCACTCCTTTATGCCAAAAAGGGCAGGTGAGTGAAAAGGCATCCCTGGGCTCACTGTACTAGGATTGGATGGGAGGAGGGCTGCATACCTCCCACTGCCTCTAGTCCTGTCCCATTACCCACCCTTACCCAGTCACACATCAGTGGCCTGGTCTGATCACATCTCCCACATGCTGCTTCTCCATAAGTCTCCTCAAGGAGAACATAGGAAGAATTGCAAATGTTGCCTTAACCAAAATGTGTCACCCTAAAATCAGATCTCTGTGGCAGAGTCCCAACTATTCCCACTGGCCACACCTCCAGTTACATTAGCTGCACCTTCACATACCTGCCACACCCTAGCCTAGCCACACCATCAAATCCCCACCACACCCTATCCACACCTCCAGTAACCTCCCAGCTACACCATCACATTCCCACCACACCTCCAGTCACACCCTAACCACACCTCCAGTCACACCCTAACCACACCTCCAGTCACACCCTAACCACACCTCCAGTCACATCCTAACTACACCTCCATCACATTCCCACCACACCTCCAGTCACACCCTAACCACACCTCCAGTCACACCCTAACCACACCTCCAGTCACACCCTAACCACACCTCCAGTCACATCCTAACTACACCTCCATCACAATCCCACCACACCTCCAGTCACATCCTAACTACACCTCCATCACAATCCCACCACACCTCCAGTCACATCCTAACCACACATCCATCACAATCCCACCACACCTCCAGTCACATCCTAACCACACCTCCATCACAATCCCACCACACCTCCAGTCACTTCCTAACCACACCTCCAGGCACATCCTAACCACACCTCCAGTCACACCCTAACCACACCTTCAGCAAATCCCCATCTCTAGTCACACCCTAGCAACACCTCCACAATCCCATCACACTTCCAGTCACACCCTAACCACACCTCCAGTTGCACCCTAGCCACACCCCCAATCTCATGCCCACCACACCTCTAGTCACACCCTAGCCAAACCTCCATTCACATCCATCAGATCCACACCTCCAGTCACATCCTAACCACACCTCCGGTCACACCCTAACCACACCTCCAGTCACACCCAGACCACACCTTCAGCAAATCCCCACCTCTAGTCGCACCCTAGCAACACCTCCATCACAATCCCACCACACCTCCAGTCGCACCCTAGCCACACCTCCAATCACATCCCCACCACACCTCTAGCCCCACCTCCATTCACATTCGAGCAACACATCCATCAGATCCACACCTCATATCACACCTCCAGTCACATCCTAGCCACACCCTCCATTAATCTCCCAGCCACACCTTCGTTACATTCACAACTCCACTCACACCCTAGAATCTAGGGGCTAGATCAACCTCCATCACATCTCCGCCACACCTCCAGTCCCACCCTAGCCACACCTCCAGTCATGATGGCATCACACCTGTACTCACATCCATCATGAAGAATTCTTGAACATAAGAAGACATTTTTATTGAGGGTGAGGAAATGTTGAAAGCTCCACTGTATACATTCCTCGTATCCTACCTATTAAAAATCCAGGAATCTGCGTCCATGGGCTTCGCCCGTGCCCATTGTAAAACCTTTCCTTACCCTGATTTACATCCTGAAATGTATTACAGGTCACAATCTTTAGTCCTGCCAGGTGATCTGTACAGAATGTTCGTTACTGAGGGTAGGAACACACTAGGTAGAATCGCGTATGCGTTTTCCACTATGTACTATGGAAAGCGCATATGCGATTCTGCCTAGTGTGTTCCTACCCTGAGAGTTTTATGCTCAGAGGGAGATTTTGCTTGCATGGTAGTTGTAAAAAGCTGTCATTTCTCACAATGCAACGAGGGTCACAGACAGCAAACTGTCAGGGCCATGGTCATGACATCACACTGTGGGAGGGGTCTCACCACAATATCAGCCGTACAGCGCCCCCTGATGATCCATTTGTGAAAAGGAAAAGAATTCTAATGTAAAAGGGGGTATCAGCTACTGATTGGGATGAAGTTCAATTCTTGGTCACGGTTTTTCTTTAAGTTCCAACTGAGAGCGATTAGAGATGGCTCGAACCTCCGATTTTCGGTTTGCGAACCTCGAACGCGAACTTCCGCAAAAGTGTGGTTTGCACGAACTTTTGCGAACCGCAATAGACTTCAATGAGGAGGCGAACTCTGAAAACTAGAAACACTTATACTGGCCAGAAAAGTGATGGAAAAGATGTTTCATGGGGTCTAACATCTGAGTTTTTGCATGGAGGAGTGGGATAGATGCCAAAAGTCCCAGGGGAAAATCTGGATGTGACGCACAGTGGCGTTTTAAGGGCAGAAATCACATTGAATGCTAAATTGCAGGCCTAAAGTGCTTTAAAACATCTTGCATGTGTATACATCAATCATGGAGTGTAATTAGAGCACTGCTCCACACTGAAACACGAAAATCACCGTGTAACGTACCGCAAACAGCTGATTGTGTAGTGGCGGCCGTGCTGGACTGGTGCGCACCATGACGAAAGTGCAGGTGATGGCGGCTTTCCAGCCCATATGGTCGCCGGGCTGAGGTAGCTGAATGACAGAACAGTGACTGTCCAGCTGATCATATTTTGTCTGTCCACAATGTAGCAACGACCTTATTATCATGGGTGTGCCCCCCAAGACACTCATATAGCCGGTGGTCATTGCTTCATGGTGATACGCAAGCCCCTTCACCGTGGCAAGGTAATGATCACAAAGGAGAATGGGCACATGTACATGCCTTTTGTTTTGTTGTCGCAGCTGCAGTGCAGCCAGAAAAATTTGGCAGGCATGTACACGCACCAGAAAAATTATTTGCTAGCAGCGGCCTTAAAAATTCAGGTATCCGCCTGGAGTCCTGGACCCTGTTGTTGGTGGCGGAGAAGGCAGTCAAGCGACCTGCAGGCAGAGATGGTGTGTGGGGAGAGACTTAGTCTTGGGGCAGACAGTCACATGGCGTGCAGGCAAAGATGCTGTGTGTGGGGACTGATTTAGTCTTTGGGCAGGCCTGACCGTGCTTTGCAGACCACGTGGTCAGATGGACCCTTGACCCAACGCTGTGTGCCAGAGAATTATTTATTTATTTATTTTATTTATTGTATTTATAAAGCGCCAGCATATTACGCAGCGCTGATGACACCACTTGCCTTGTTTCAACATCACGATACAGTTTAGGTATCGCATTTTTTTGAGAAATAATTGCGGCCTGGTATCTTACACTGCGGTGTGTGGCTTTGCTTTTGTGTACTGCTTTTCCTCAGGTGGTCATCCCATAGCAGTTTGTGCTTTGTAATCATGTGCCTTCGTAAGAAAGTTGTCCCTACTTGGTTGTAACGATCGGTGAAGCACAGAGAGGATCTGATTACCGGTGATCTGCAGTATCACTGGGAATACAGATGTATACCAGATTATAAGTGATCTGCAGTATCACCGATAATCCGATATACCAGCTAACCTCTGTTCACCTGAGTAAAGTGTAGTGTTTGGTGTAACAGTAACACTTTGAGGACTAAGCCTCAGCGCAGTAAGGTATACTGCACGGATTCCTTCCGAAGACCTGGACTCTCCAAGACGGGAGGAGTCAGGCTGCGAGTAGGAAGGATTGTCTAAAAGTAACACTCTGGAGGAAGTGTCACTGTTAGAATGGGGAACCGCCTCCAACAGTGAGGTCGGTTCTCGAGGTCGGACAAGCCAGGTCGTAACACACGGACAGATAAAGTACAATATCAAGAGGCAAAGGCGGAGTCAGGTACAGGCAGGGTTCGGCAACAGGGTATCAGAAATATCGAGGTACAAGATCAGTAGGCAGAAGCAGAGTCTAAGGACGAGCCGGGGTTCGGCAACAGAGTATCAGAAATATCGAGGTACAAGATCAGAGTTCAGGAGGATAGTCAGGCAGGCAAAAGGTCAAAACAGATAATCACAATCAAACTAGTACTTTAAGCTATCAACAGAATCTAGCTAAGTGTAGGATTACAGCTCCAGCTGGTCCCGGCACACTTGCGGATCTGACTACGGATCTGGGTGCTCCCACGTATGTGATCGCAACGCCAGACAACCAGCAACTGAATAAGCAGCAGAATATATAGTTGCTGGACTATGCTGCCCCGCCCGAACCATTCAGCCAATCATGAGTCCTGCAGGAATCAGCTGACCTTCCTGATCATCTGACACTTCCTCTGCAGGTATAAAGGTCCTGAATTCAGGCCCGCGCGAGCATAGCTCTCCATCTGTCCAGGTGCACTAACAGACCCAGCCACACCAAGCACATGCTGCTGCATGCAAACAGCCGCTTTGCTGTCAGGACATGCGGCGGCTTTTCCGCGTTCCACCACACCACCAGACGCGTGCAAACCGCCGCGTAGGACGCGGAGTCAGCCGCCTAGCTCTTGGCACACGCGGCAGCTTTTCCGCGTTTCCTCACATTGGTCTTGGTCTTTCCACGGCTCAATTTTTGGTGGCAGAGAGTACAGATGGCATGGCTCCCATCTGAGGCAGACATACAAAAAAATTTCCACACCGCTGAGCCCTGGGATGATGGCACTTTGGTGGTGGCGGCCGACTGAGTGTTAAGTGGGGTGCCAGAATCAGAGCAGGAGGAGGTAGATATGTCACGCTTCCGTGCGGAAGCTGAGGAAGATGAGGTGTTCTGTGTTAAATAGTCAACTACGTCCTGACAATCTTGGGGGTTGATGGCACGCACCTTCTAAACACTGTACTTTGGTCCAGGGCAGCACGACAGCACGACCTTGAAAAGACCTGACGGGTGGCCTGCCTCTTAGTCTGCCTCTGCCTGGTTTGCCCATATAGGGGGGGATGAAGTCAAAGGTATGCACTGACTTGACTAATACAATGTGCAGTCACACACGTACCGTGAACAGGTACAGTGACTGGTGGTATTAAATATCACACTGCGTGCGCTCACGTAGGTAGATGGGTGCACTGAACAACCGGTAGGTATATGCAGTGCTGCTGGGTATTACAAATGTGCACCTGTCTCACACACACACACACACACACACACACACAAGTATCGTGAACAGGTGCAATGACTGGTGGTATTAACAATGCGTGCGCTCACATAGGTAAGTAGGTAGGTGCACTGAACAGTGAACAGGTGCTGTGATTGGGATGGGATTACAAATGTGCAGCTTCCTGTCACACACACAGGTAGTCAGTCACTGAATGTGCTGTGCCTGGCAGTGGCACAGTAGGAATTACACCAAAGGCCAGCTGCGACTGACTGACAGGGCGGTATATAATGCAAGTGGGCCACACAAAAAAAAAATGGATCACAAGAACAAGATTAGCTCTCAAAAAAGCTGGTGAGGGGTGCTTTTTTAGCAATAAGAATCAGCAAGGAGCAAGCTAACAAGCCTACAAGAGCCTAACTAAGCTTTCCCTATGAGAGTCTGCAGCAGCTCTCCCTTCTCTAATTACTGCAGGCACACGAGTGAGTCCACTGCCTGACGCTGCCTGCCTTTTATAAGGGGGGGGGGGCTCCAGGAGGGAGTGTAGCCTGATTGGCTACAATGTGCCTGCTGACTGATGTACAGGGTCAAAGTTGACCCTAATGATGTAGTATAGGAGGCGGGTCCAACCGTTCGGGCCATCTCTAAGAGCGATCTAGCATTGAAGGAAGCTTCGCTGTGCCAAAAAAGAAGCTAACCTTTCATGACTCACACACTTATACTTTACTTCCAGGTGGCTGGATAGTGTAATGGTTAAGGTCTCTGCCTCTGACACAGGAGACCAGAGTTCGAATCTCGGCTCTGCCTGTTCAGTAAGCCAGCACCTATTCAGTAGGAGACCTTAGGCAAGATTCCCTAACACTGCTACTGCCTATAGAGCGTGCCCTAGTGGCTGCCTCGCAAGCGCTTTGAGTCTGCCAGGAGAAAAGCGCTATACAAAGAAAGGAATTATTATTTTTATACTGGGGGACACCAGCCGGGGGTCCGTCGGAAAGACAAGCCCCATTACATCTCTGGTTGAACTCGATGGACGTAAGTATTATTACAACCCAAATAACTGTACTGTCGCCCACTCGATCAAGCCCTTGCGACCAAGATTTTTCAGTATGACCGATCAATCCTTTCGACAGAATGAAAGATCGATTGGGTGTTCATGTTTTGGCATCGATTTTCCTCTGATTTGATAAAATTACTGGATTAAAAGGTTGTCCGGCCCACAAAATCCAGTCCAGTAGTGTATGAGCCCCCTAACTCCCACCTCCACCTCTGCTGATAAACGTCAGGAAGCTCTCGCCAGCCTCTGGGGAAAAGCAAAGTTGTGGGGCAGAAAGAAGAAAGTCTCATACACACGCTCAGTGTTGATAACTTACCATATTGGATGGCAGTGTACGGACTCGCTGTTTGCCTAGAGCTGAGCAGCCTACTTTGGTTTGTGGAGAGAGGAGGGTGGATGTTATGAGGTCAGCGCCACGTACACCTTGACGAAGCTCGCAAGTGGGCGGGCGCAACGCGTCGGTGGGCAGGCCTGAATCACGTAACCTGGAGCGCTCCTCACGGCGGCAAGACTAAGCTCGAGAGACATGGCATCAGTGCGCGTTCCCCGCTGCAATGCAGCCTCGCAGAGCGGGTAGAGCAGTCGCCTGTCCCATGGTCTGTACCTTGGTGGTAAACTGTTCTGGAGACATCACAGTGGCGGTAACCAAACGTGTGGACTACTAATGGTGAGACCAATTGGACTTATCTTTTCTAGCTTGCAAGCTGAAGAGGACTCCCTTTGACCTGTATATCTGTGCACATACTGCTCTCTCCCCCTCTCTGAAGACGCGGCCAAATTGGTACCGGTACCGTTAGGGGTATATGGAGTGAGTGGTGCATGATGTATGTGTGGAAGGTGGAGCGCTCATTACAGGCTACTTTTAATTGATTTTAATTTGGTTACCTAGTTATGGATTTGGTGTCACAATAAAGCTATTTTTCTAATACCTATGAACTCTCCCACTGTCTTTACTATATATATACTGGGCCTGTGTTTGCCCTATTTTTTTTTAAACTCAGTTCATACTATGGGCTCTTTTACAAAGCCGTGCTAACACTTAGCACGGCAGTGAAAAGCCGCTTTGCACATGCTAAGATGTGTGTAAAGGTTTGCGCACAAACGTTTCGTGCGCAAAGTATCGTGATCTGCAGTGACTTCACGTGATAAGGATACTTGGCACACGAAGTCACTGCAGCTCACACAAGTGGAATGTATATCTTGAATTATTACTGTATATATTTCTTTATGTGATGCGCGTAAGACTTTTGCGCTCGTCACATTACAGTACTGCACATGTTAATGTAAGCACCATTCATAATTTCACTACCAAACTCTATCTACTGAGCGGGTGAAACACCATTGATTTCAATGGCATACCACACTTAGCATGTAACGCTGTTCGCGCGCTAAAGTTAGCATGCAAACAGCATAAACTTTGCACGTGCAAACTACTTGGCATGCACGTCTGCACATGCAAAGCCTTAACAAGTGATAACTGAGTTATCACGGGTTAGTGAATCAAGCCCTATCCATATTATACAATTGTCCGTCCGTCCCATAGTCTTTGAGGTCCCTCAGTGACCTCCAGGTCTCCCCCATTGTTCCTTCTGCTGTCACCCTCACTAAAGTGTGTGACATTCACTACGGCACAAGAGCTGTCCTTGCCATGCATTCCTCAACTGTGCTCCTGTGGCTGGGAGCGTTCTTCAAGTGTTTACGAACCACACATGCGCAGAGAGAGAGCTCTACAGTAGCGCAATTCAGGAGGAGAATGGCCAGGACAGCACGTGTGCCATAGTGTACAACCGTCGGGTCACACGCTTTGATTCACGTGACAGCGGCGGAGGCGAACAGGAGGACAGTGAGGGACTTCAAAGATGACAGCGGGCTGGGAGAAGCCTCATTTAAAGAGAACCAGAGACGAAGACAACCTGCAAAATTGAAAAAGATGTTATACATACCTGGGGCTTCCTACAGCCCCATAAGCCTGGATTGCTCCCACGCCGTCATCCTCCGCTGCCTCTATCGCCAGTACCGGTTCCTGTCACTTCCACCGGACGCGACCAGTTGTACGCATGCACAGGAGCTCCCTCCGGCTTTGTACGCATGCACCTGCGAAGTACGGGGGGAGCACACTGCGCTTGCGTCGACTGGCCGAAATTATGGGACCCGGTACCGGCGGACAGAGGCAGCGGCGTGGGAGCGATCCAGGCTTATGGGGCTGGAGGAAGCCCCAGGTATGTATACATTTAGTATCATCTCGTCTCTGGGTCTCTCTAAGTACAAATCAACCTATTTTTTTCACAGGTCCAGATGCTTGCTCAGGATCTGTGGCTAAAAGTATTAGAGGCGGAGGATCAGCAGGACAGCCAGGAAAGGTATTTAGAGATGCTCAAATCCGACTCGGATGAAATCCGGATAGTTGTTATCTAAATTTCAGCCTGTTAAAGAGACACTGAAGCGAAAAAAATTATTATGATATTATGATTTGTATGTGTAGTACAGCTAAGAAATAAAACATTAAGATCAGATACATCAGTCTAATTGTTTCCAGTACAGGAAGAGTTAAGAAACTCCAGTTGTTATCTCTATGCAAACAAGCCATTAAGCTCTCAGACTAAGTTAGTTGTGGAGAGGGCTGTTATCTGACTTTTATTATCTCAACTGTTCCTGGACTGTTTACTTTTTCTCTGCTAGAGGAGAGGTCATTACTTCACAGACTGCTCTGAAAGACTTATTTTGAATGCTGAGTGTTGTGTAATCTGCACATATTATAGAATGATGCAATGTTAGAAAAAACACTATATACCTGAAAATAAAAGTATTAGAATATTTTCTTTGCTGCTAATCTTCTAGTAATTATTCATAGTACACAACCAATTCACTATATCATATTTTTTTTTCGCTTCAGTGTCTCTTTAAATTCAAATCACCTGGTGGGGGGGTTAATCTTACCTATCATGACGTCTTCTTCGGCCATCCCTCGGCGCCTCCCACGATGCCCTCCAATCCGGGCGTCACGTGACTATACACTTCCTCCTTCAACCCTGAAGGAGGAAGTGTTTTTAGTCACGTGACCGCCGCGTGGAGCACATCGTGGGAGGAGCCAAGGGACGGACGAAGAAGACATCATGATAGGTAAGATTAACCCCCCACCAGGTGATTAGAATTTAACAGGATGAAATCCAAATAACAACTATCCGGATTTCATCCGAGTCGGATTTGAGCATCTCTACTGTTATTGCTTAAAAGGAAATAAATATGGCAGCCTCCATATCCCTCTCACTTCAGTGTGAACTGGTCCAAAGAATGTCCTTGCAGACTATTTTTCGCACCGCTGTAATAAAATGCCGGTCAACAGACATGTGCCCTTATTCCAGTCATGTTATCACCTAGGTGATGTTTTCACACATTTTTAATAAAATGCCTTTTAAGCCACCAGCCAGCAAGAAAATACTGACAGGACTTTATCACCTACTTTTTCGTCCCTTTTTCACTTGAGGGTCCTCAAAAGTTATTATGAAAAATGATCTCCTAGGAGAAAACTTAGAAGTTAAAGTGACTTGAATAAGAACTGTACCGTGAATCCAGCCGGAATACTAACCTCGGATCGGCCTTATAGCAAAGCTGAGGTGGCTCATTCATACTTCGTACATTCTTCTGAAACTGGGCATATCCTTAGTGGAAAACATATCAATGTCTTCCCAATGTTTTCAACTGTGGACTTCTTGTCTTGGTTTTTGATAGCAGGGTGCCCCCTAGTGACAGGCTGGTAGTGATGGGCATCCGAATAGCCCTGGCATTCGTAGTTGTAGTTTTGATTACGTCTTGCTGGCCAACGCGGGGGGGGGGGGGGGGGAGAGAAACTTACCCATGTTGCCGCCTATAGATAATGCAGTCCACGTCACGCCAATGCTTCCTCCTCCCGGGTTTGACGTGACGTGGGATGCTAGTGAACGTGACGTGGACCGCATCAGCTATTGGCAGTGACATGGGTAGGTTAAGCCCCCCTCTGCTGCGGCCAACAAGACGTCATCAAATGGTTCTGGATGTGTCTGGCTTTAAAGTGACAAAAAAAAAAAAAAAAAGATATTCACCTACTAAAAGGGAAGGTTTTTAGGACAAGGGCCATATCGCTGTTCTTAAAGGGAAGGTGTGAACAGGAATAAAAATGAGATCTACTCACCTGGGGCTTCCTCCAGCCCCTGGCAGCTTATGTGTCCCTTGCCGTAGCTCCGGTGTCCCAGGATCCCCTCCGTTGCACATGCCAACCTTGCCAGGTTGGCATCTTCTGCGCAAGCGCGTTGCAACGCTGTTCGTGATCACGCTTACATGGCTTGGAGCGTTCTGCGCAGGTGCAGAAGTACTGCGCCTGTGCAGAATACTCCAGACCACATGAGCACAATCACGGATGGCGCGGCTGCGCACTTGCGCAGGCACAGAAGATGGCGAGGTCGGCATTTGCAACGGAGGGCATACTGGGACAGCGGACCTGTGGCGAGGGACAGATAGGCTGCCAGGGGCTGAGGAAGCCCCAATTAAGTAGATCTTATTTTTTTTTTTCTGCTCGCACCTTCCCTTCCCGAACTAGCGAAATTGAAATCACAATTTTTGTTGATTGCCGTTAGGTACACTATGCCTGTAACATAAAACAGTTCCACGGAAATAACCCATATACTGTGTGCAGTTAGCACAGTGGTGGCTGCTAATCAGATTCAGTGGCTGTTACTGCTACAGTGGTGGCTGATAACTTAGAGGTGAACAAAGGGGCAGCGACACACAGTGGGCCCCTCCATGCTGCACCGCAGCTATGGCCTGCGGGCTCCATGGAACTAACAACTGTGGAAAGCTTTGGAGGCCAGAAAAAGTTTGGTAGGCCGCATTTGGCCCCTGGGCAAGACTTTGGACATGCCTGCCATAGACCCTCCTGGTCTTCTCTCTGTCCCCTCGTTCTAGCGTTGTGTTGTTACCCCCTCCGTGAAATTATTTGACCTGCAGGCAGGTCCATCATCAGAAATTTTGGGGCCCCTCACACATCATCAGGTCTGGGCCCACCCACTGGTTGCTGTGCCCAGCCACACCACCCCCATGTTCGTGTGCAACGTGCACTGCGGCGAAAAAATTTGTATAGCTCTGACACTGAAGAAAGCGGCATGCACAGCGCAATGCGGCAAAAAGTGGGCGTGACTATGGCATGTTGTAGGTGGAGCCAAATACGAGCAAAATACAGGTAGTCCCCGGTAAACAAATGAGATAGGGACTTGTAGGTCCGTTCTTATCCTTTTACCTGTTTCTCTTTTCTTCCTGTGCCTCTTTTGTCCCCCTCTTTTCTTCCTGTGCCCCTTTTGTCCCCCTCTTTTCTTCCTGTGCCTCTTTTGTCCCCTCTTTTCTTCCTGTGCCCCTTTTGTCCCCCTCTTTTCTTCCTGTGCCCCTTTTGGCCCCCTCTTTTCTTCCTGTGCCCCTTTTGTCCCCCTCTTTTCTTCCTGTGCCTCTTTTGTCCCCCTCTTTTCTTCCTGTGCCTCTGTTGTGTCCCCTTCTTTTCTTCTTGTGCCTCTTTTGTCCCCCTCTTTTCTTCCTGTGCCTCTTTTGTCCCCCTCTTTTCTTCCTGTGCCTCTTTTGTCCCCCTCTTTTCTTCCTGTGCCTCTTTTGTCCCCCTCTTTTCTTCCTGTGCCCCTTTTGTCCCCCTCTTTTCTTCCTGTGCCCCTTTTGTCCCCCTCTTTTCTTCTTGTGCCTCTTTTGTCCCCCTCTTTTCTTCCTGTGCCTCTTTTGTCCCCCTCTTTTCTTCCTGTGCCTCTTTTGTCCCCTTCTTTTCTTCCTGTGCCCCTTTTGTCCCCCTCTTTTCTTCCTGTGCCCCTTTTGGCCCCCTCTTTTCTTCCTGTGCCCCTTTTGTCCCCCTCTTTTCTTCCTGTGCCTCTTTTGTCCCCCTCTTTTCTTCCTGTGCCTCTTTTGTCCCCCTCTTTTCTTCCTGTGCCCCTTTTGGCCCCCTCTTTTCTTCCTGTGCCCCTTTTGTCCCCCTATTTTCTTCCTGTGCCCCTTTTGTCCCCTCTTTTCTTCTTGTGCCTCTTTTGTCCCCCTCTTTTCTTCCTGTGCCTCTTTTGTCCCCCTCTTTTCTTCCTGTGCCTCTTTTGTCCCCTTCTTTTCTTCCTGTGCCCCTTTTGTCCCCCTCTTTTCTTCCTGTGCCCCTTTTGTCCCCCTCTTTTCTTCCTGTGCCCCTTTTGTCCCCCCCCCCCCGTCTCACCTCAGTTTGTGCCTCTTTTGTGTCCCTCTGTGTGGCCTCATGTTCCCATCTCATCTCTTTTCTCCCTGTGCCTCTTTTATCCCCTGTTACCTCTTGTCCCCTTCTGTCTCAGCTCGTCCCCCTGCCCTAGCCAGGCATAGTTGCCCCGAGTATAAGTAGCCAGCTATAGGTGCCCCCAGTGTAGGTAGCCAGGTATAGGTTCCCCAGTATAAGTAGCCAGCTGTAGGTGGTGCCCCAGTATAGGTAGCCTGGCGTAGCTGGTTCCCCAGTATAGGCCAGCAAGATACAGGTGTCCCAGGTGCCTCGCAGCCAGCACATGCGGCCCTTCCAGAGCTTTGGGGGGGGGGGCAGGGCCCCCAGAAGCCTAGGGCCCCTCACTGCAGTGTCGTGTCAGTTGCCCCCCCCCCCCCTGATGGCTGTCCTGCCTGCAGGTCGAATATGTCTTCTGCCCGCCTCAGGCAGCCTTTGAAAGTACAGTACTCGTGCCCTCCCCCCACCAATACTTCCAAAGATGAACAGATCCGTACCGCACAGAGTGCATGTGCCCACCGTTTGAGGACTCCTGAAGGCCCAAATTGTGAAAGTGAGGCAGCAGGGAAATAAGGAGATGTAGAGAGGACTGGGAAGACTATAGGATCCAGAGCATTCCTTAGGTGAGCAAGTTTTTTGTTTTAGGTGGCTTCAGGTTTGATAGAGATGATTTGCATATTCAGGAGTGGTGCATCATGGGAGACCACACTTTCTCACTTAAAGTGTACCAGAGGCTTTCTCCAGCCCCATAAGCACATCTAAGTCCCTTGCCATCCTCCCGTGGTCCTCTGTTCAGTTGCGATCAGCCCTGGTAAGTTGTGCGCCCAAAACTGGGGGTAAGTTGTACGGGTAAGTTGTGTGCCGAAAACTAGGGGTAAGTTCTGCGGCGCACAAAAAATGGGTGTGGCCATGGACTAGAATGTGGGTGTGGTCACGGGGGGAGAGAAATTTACATGAACTTAGCAATGGTGGGACATTAGATTAGGACAGTGGTGGCGAACCTTTTGGAGGCCGAGTGCCCAAACTGCAACCCAAAAGTAATTTAATTATCGCAAAGTGGCAACAGCTATTTAAGCTAAATACTGTGCAAACGTTTTAACTCATACATGAACATTATGGAAAATCCAAGTTGAAAATAAACTGTGAAGATAAACAATTTCATCCATCCTACTCCTAAAAATTTATTAATTTTTTTAGAACCTCCCAGTTTTATTTTCTGTTTTAAAAAGCTAAAAAAGTAGGTTTAATGCTATTGTCTCATATGATGATCAACAACAACAAATAACATTTGTAAAGAGCTTTTCTCCCATAGGACTCAAAGCGCATAAGCATGGCTCAGACCATCGTGGTACAGAGGAAGAATTTTACAAGTTCGGAAATGCCAGGCTAAACAGGTGGCTTTTCAGTCTGGATTTGAATAGCTCCAGGGATGGTGCTGTTTTTACTGGGTGTGGCAGGGAGTTCCAAAGAGTAGGGGCAGCATGACAGAAGGCTCTATCTCCAGATTTTTTGAGGTGCACTCTGGGAGTGACCAAGTTTATAGAACTTGCTGATCTGAGGTTGTGAGAGGTGTGGTGCAGCTTCAGCAAGTCATCCATGTATCCAGGGCCCAGATTGTGCAGGGATTTGAATGTCAGCAGTCCATACTTGAAGAGTATTCTCCATTCTACTGGTAGCCAGTGCAGTGAGCGAAGGATCGGTGTAATGTGACAGTGGTGAGGCTGGTTTGTTAGCAATCTGGCAGCAGCATTCTGCACTAATTGCAGGCGACGCAGGTCCTTTTTGGGGAGGCCAGCATAAAGGGCATTGCAGTAGTCCAGCCGTGATGTGATGAAGGCGTGAATTAGGGTTGGAAGATCCTCTGGGGAATCAGATGTTTAATCTTTGCAATCTTCTTCAGATGAAAGTAGGAAGCTTTAACTACAGATGAAATTTGGTTTCTGAAACTCAATTCCCCATCGATTAGTACGCCAAGGCTGCACACAAGGTTGGAGCTGTTTATGTCTGAATTCCCAATCCTGATTGGTGTTGCTTTAGGATAGAGCTGTTTTGATGGCGAGTGCTGGCTTTGGACAAAAAGGACCTCAGTTTTGTCAGCATTCAGTTTCAACCAGTTATCATTCATCCATGCCTGTAGCTCAGCTAAGCAATAGTTTATTTTTGGAGTAGGGTCTGTTCCACCAGGTTTGAAGGACAGGTATAGCTGTGTGTCATCGGCGTAGCAGTGGTACGTCAGGCCATGTCGTTGGATAAGTGTACCGAGTGGCAACATGTAGATTGCAAACAGCAGAGGGGATAGGATTGATCCTTGTGGCACTCCGAATTGTAGAGGTGCAGGTTTGGACATTATAGGTCCTAGGGATACTCTCTGTGTTCTGTCAGTCAGGAATGATCTGAATCACTGGAGGACTGATCCACTGATGCCACAGTACTCATGTAGTACTTCATGTAGTAGGATTTCATGGTCAACTGTATCAAAAGCCGCTGAGAGATCCAACAGGATTAGGATGGAGCATTCCCCTCTGTTCCTTGCCATGAGCAGATCGTTGCAGACTTGGATGAGGGCTGTTTCACAGCTGTGGTGTTTCTTAAAGCCAGATTGTAGAGGGTCCAGGATGTTGTTTACTGACAGCCTGGTTTCAAGTTGCAGATGGACAGCCTTTTCAATAACTTTACCTAAGAAGGGGAGGTTGGAGACAGGTCTGTAGCTGCTCATAGCATCTGGATCCATGGAAGGTTTTTTAAGAAGGGTCTTGATGATTCCTTCTTTTAGAGAGGTAGGAAACCTCCCTGCTTGCAGAGAGCAATTTACTATTTTGTAAAATGCTGGACCAAGCAGGTCAGGGCATTTCAGCATATGTTTAGTTGGTCCAGGTCGCAGGTTGTCTGGCGGAGGCGACGGAGGATGTCTGAGATCTCTTCCTCACTAATACTTTTGAAGTCAGTCCAGGGTGTTAGGTTGTTTTTGCAACTATTTCCAGGAGTTGCATGAGTCTTGGGTGCTGTGGACTGAATGAGAGACCGAATAGAGGATACTTTGTCAGCAAAGTAGCAGGCAAATTTCTCACATAGCTCCTTTGAGGGAGTTATAGTGGGTTTTAGACAGGATGGGTTACATAGTCTATCAACTGTGCAGAATAGTTGGGCTGGTCTGTTGGCGGCCTTTGCGATCTGCTGTGATAGGTAGGAGGATTTTTTCTTGGTGATCACATGATGATGATTCAGCTTTTCCCATAGTCTCGCAGTTAGCAATCATGTGACCCCCAACAAGACTAATTCAGCAATCATGAGGCCCCTAACAAGACAAATTCAGCAGTCATAAGGCACATAAATAGACAGCATTTCACATAAATAGGCAGAATGCCCCCTTAATATGGTAGACACCTCTCACCTGGCTTCTGAATTCTCCTCTACTGGCTGCTGTGCCTGGCTGGCAATACTGTTTTTTGGCTGGATTGGGGATGATGTGTGGGCTGAAAGGCGTTGCAGTGATGCTGTGGCCTGGCTGGCAGTGATGCTGTGGCTGGCTGGTGGTGATACTGTGGCCTGGCTGGCAGTAATGCTGTGGCCTTGCTAGCGATGATGCTATGGCCTAGCGGTGATGCTGTGGCCTGGCTGGCGGTGATGCTGTGGCCGGGCTGGCGGTGATACTGTGGCCTGGCTGGCGGTGATGCTGTGGCCTTGCTAGCGATGATGCTATGGCCTAGCGGTGATGCTGTGGCCTGGCTGGCGGTGATGCTGTGGCCAGGCTGGCGGTGATGCTGTGGCCTGGCTGGCAGTGATGCTGTGGCCTGGCTGGCAGTGATGCTATGGCCTGGCTGGCAGTGATGCTATGGCCTGGTTAGCGGTGATGCTGTGGCCTGGCTGGCGGTGATACTGTGGCCTGGCTGGCGGTGATGCTGTGGCCTGGCGCCTGTGATGCTGTGGCCTGACTGGCGGTGATGCTGTGGCCTGGCTGGCGGTGATGCTGTGGCCTGGCTGGCAGTGATGCTATGGCCTGGTTAGCGGTGATGCTGTGGCCGGGCTGGCGGTGATGCTGTGGCTGTGCCTGGCTGGCAGTGATGCTGTGGCCGGGCTAGCGGTGATGCTGTGGCCGGGTTGGCTGGCGGTGATGCTGTGGCCTGGCTGGCAGTGATGCTATGGCCTGGTTAGCGGTGATGCTGTGGCCTGGCTGGCGGTGATGCTGTGGCCTGGCTAGCGGTGATGCTGTGGCTGGGCTGGCTGGCGGTGATGCTGTGGCTGGGCTGGCTGGCGGTGATGCTGTGGCTGGGCTGGCTAGCGGTGATGCTGTGGCTGGGCTGGCTGGCGGTGATGTGGTGGCTGGGCTGGCTGGCGGTGATGCTGTGGCCTCGCTGGCGGTGATGCTGTGGCTGGGCTGGCTGGCGGTGATGCTGTGGCTGTGCCTGGCTGGCAGTGATGCTGTGGCTGGGTTGGTGGTGATGCTGTGGCTGGGTTGGCTGGCGGTGATGCTGGGCTGTGCTTGGCTGGTTGAAGTAAATGCTGGCCTGACTTGTGGTGATGCTGTGGCCTTTTTGACAGTTATTCTGGGCTGGTTAGCTGGTGGTGATGCTGGGCTGGCTGGCCTGGATAGTTTAGGTAGCGCCAGGAGTCCCCCCAGGTTAGGTAGTGACAGGAGCCCCCCCCCCCCCAGGTTAGGTAGTGACAGGTACCCCCAGTTTAGGTAGTGACAGGAGCCTCCCAGTGTAGGTAGTGACAGGTGCCTCCCAGGTTAGGTAGTGACAGGGACCCCCAGTTTAGGTAGTGACAGGAGCCCCCCCCCCCCAGGTTAGGTAGTGACAGGTACCCCCAGTTTAGGTAGTGACAGGAGCCTCCCAGTGTAGGTAGTGACAGGTGCCTCCCAGGTTAGGTAGTGACAGGGACCCCCAGTTTAGGTAGTGACAGGGACCTCCAGTTTAGGTAGTTACATAGTTATTTTGGTTGAAAAAAGACATACGTCCATCAAGTTCAACCAGAAAACAAAGTGCAACACCAGCCTGCTCCCTCACATATCCCTGCTGATCCAGAGAAAGGCGAAAAAACCCTTACAAGGTATGGTTCAATTAGCCCCAAAAGGGAAAAAATTCCTTCCTGACTCCAGATGGCAATCAGATAAAATCCCTGGATCAACATCATTAGGCATTACCTAATAATTGTAGCCATGGATGTCTTTCAACGCAAGGAAAGCATCTAAGCCCCCTTTAAATGCAGGTATAGAGTTTGCCATAACGACTTCCTGTGGCAATGCATTCCACATCTTAATCACTCTTACTGTAAAGAACCCTTTCCTAAATAAATGGCTAAAACGTTTTTCCTCCATGCGCAGATCATGTCCTCTTGTCCTTTGAGAAGGCCTAGGGACAAAAAGCTCATCCACCAAGCTATTATATTGCCCTCTGATGTATTTATACATGTTAATTAGATCCCCTCTAAGGTGTCTTTTCTCTAGACTAAATAAACCCAGTTTATCTAACCTTTCTTGGTAAGTGAGACCTTCCATCCCACGTATCAATTTTGTTGCTCGTCTCTGCACCTGCTCAGAACTGAATTCCATATTCCAGATGTGGCCTTGCTAGAGAGTTAAACGGGCAATATTATGCTAGCATCTCGAGTTTTTATTTCCCTTTTAATGCATCCCAAAATTTTGTTAGCTTTAGCTGCAGCGGCTTGGTATTGAGTACGATTATTTAACTTGTTGTCGATGAGTACTCCTAAGTCCTTCTCCAAGTTTGATGTCCCCAACTGTATCCCATTTATTTTGTATGGTGCTAGACCATTGGTACGACCAAAATGCATGACTTTACATTTTTCAACATTGAATTTCATTTTCCATGTATGTGCCTGTCACAGACCGCTAGGCCGGTCTGCGGATGGGGTAAATCGATCAGCATCAGAAATCCTCTTACACGGTCATTTGTTCATCACGAAGGGTAACCCGCATTCGCAATTTGATGAACTGACTCGCGAAGGGAGCGTTCTGATACCAACCGAATCACTCCACGCACATATACAATTCAAAGATCTGCCACCAAGCGAGTTACACAGCCCGCTACTGTAATTTTACTAGGACTTCGAGAACACTTTAGTAACCCCTAGCAGTATGCAAGAATCTGGGCCAGATCGTTATGTCTGGGCCGGGTTCTCGCATACGGGTTATAAATGTACACTTCTATTAAACACAGGGTAGCGAGTTCAGGAGAATAGGTACGATTGTGTATGTTCAGCAACAGGTCATAACCGCTAAACGATTTTTAAACGTTTAATAACACAAATGCATTACATACAGTTATATACACCTATTAACATATAAACCACAGAGCTTAAAAATAAAAGGAATAAAACAGAAAGTTCTTACTTAGTTAGCTGAGCAGTCCATTTGAAGCATGAAGAAAATAGTCCAGTTTAAACGTAGGCATTCAGCTTAAAAGTCCTTTGTACACAACATGCGCCCGGTTCTTCCGTGAGCACATGTCTGGACTTCCCTAGTCGATGTAAATTGAAGAACTGGGTGGAGTTCCTTGCAAACACTTTTTACTGACCAGAGTTTTGGGGCGGTCACTACCTGGAAAGTAGGTGTGTTTGAGGCAGGGTTACCTTCTGGCAGTCAGGGTGCCACCCACAGACTTGGAGCAAGGAATGTACCAATTATTAATAATTTGTGTAATTCCGCCCCAGATGGGTGCAACGCAAATCCGAGACCATATTCATAAGCAGCATGCGACTCTGTATTAAATGAGACTATACACGTCTAGTCTAATGAATTTGCTCTACGCATACCGGATAAAGGGGTCTCTCTATTGATTCCTGATAGCCAGAAAATTATAAATCATGTGAGTGATAGAACTGATTTCTGGGTATCAGGAAATGTGTTTGTTGTCTTTCTGTGCCAAACCCATCTTGAATTATTAATAAAGTAAAGGTTCTCATTGTGTGAAGCTATGAGCTTGGAGGGAAATGTGAGTCTCAACCAGTTTGAGCTGGTTTGGTGGAACATGAGCTATGTGACCAAATGTCTGCTGTCCAGGTGGTCTGGCCACGTGTGAATTCTTTCCTGACCTGAACAGGATGTGGGGGGAAGGTTACTGTTCTCAGTAAGAGAGAGGGAAATTGACATCTATTGTGCATTTACCGAAGACTGACAGGGACTGCGCACGACTATTGCGAAAATCGTTGGCGTTTACGCGCACGACTTTCGCAATATCCGTCACATCTCTCCCCTACCAGACGGACGCACAGAGTGGGTCTGCATGACCCGCTCTACGCGGCGCTTAGCTACTGAACGGGTTCTCGACTTCTTATCTGACTGCCCGTTAGACAACTCACCAGAAGCGTAAGGCCTCATGGTCCGGTGTGTCCCAGTGTCCGCTTTGCGGACGGTGCGAGGCACACCAACAGGCTTACCTCTAAAGGCCTGGCTGGGTTTGCATAGCGCTTCCTGTAAGGGAGAGAGTCGTTGGCTGACATCCGGGTCACTTCCTGACTCTCGGGTGTCAGCCTGCGAATCTGGAAGCAGCGTAGCATACCCCTGCTCTAACTGACTACACCTTGGCACAACATTTTGGTCAGCACAACCTAGGTGAACATTAGAGCACAATTTTAAAAACGAATTTGCCTTCACCTGGGTGGCGAGGCTTGCCCCTTCTCCAGGAAGGATAGAGGGTGGACCTGTGGGCAGTTTTGCACTGGGTTGCTTCTGCAAGGGGAAGACATGCAAGGGTGAGACAGGGAAGGAACGGCCTGTCTCCACCAGCTGTTTGTTAACAGCAGACAATGGTGGAGCACTCTGGCTGTCATAGCAGGAGGGGAGGTCTAGGCCCCCAGCTGCCTGCTCTGACACCTGGCCTGCTTCCACTGCCCTGGACGGATATGACCCAGGCAAAACAAGACTGTTACCTCTTAGATTAGAGACTGTCACATTTAAACATACATCATTTTTAGCACTGTGAGATTCAGCATGAAAGCTATTAGCAACATCTGGTACAACATTAACATCACAGTTACGTTCATTTTTCACATGTACACAGGTATCTGGAACAACAGTGACAGGTTTAGAGTCAGACAAACCGTGACTAGACAGCTGTCCATTAGAAACAGGTACCGCTTCCTTCCCTCCTTCCCTAGGAGGGCTAGGTACCATTACCCTGGCTGCCTCCCTCTGTCCCACCCCAAGCTTGTACAGTACCTGAGTGGGTCCAGACTGGCAATCCGGGGTGTTGATCACAGGTTCATAAAAGGATCGTAGGGTGCCAAGATCGGTGCCCAACAGCACAGGCACTGGGATGTCATCTGTCACCCCCACAACTTTTGACTGGCGGCCCCTTCCCCAATCGAGAACAACACGAGCTTTGGCGATGCGTGCGTGTGCGCCACCAACTCCCAAAAGTGTGACACGCTCATTAGGCAGGAAATTCTCCCTGGCTACAAGATGAGAGCGAACCAAGGTAAGCTCTGCGCCTGTGTCGCGGAAACCAACAGCGATCTGGTCGTTAACTTCCACGACTTGATGATTTACGGAAAGTCGAGGATTTGCTGCTCCCATGACGAGGTAGGCGTGTGCAGTAGAGGATGCGCTAGCCACTTCTGCGCTAGGCTCTGGAGACGGCGTCCTCACCTCGGGGCAGGCAGACTTGAGGTGTCCTCGCTGTCCACAGTGGTAACACTTCGGAACATATGTGGCATCAGGCGGATGAGTAGCAGGTGCAGCATCCGGCCTCTGTGGCTGTGGGACCCGATTCCCATGGTTAGCAGGGGGAGGAGAGCTGGGTTGCATAGGTCTCCCCCCTCTCCAGCTCTGGGCTGGAGGTTTGCGGCTGTCCGGCACACGGGTGGCCACAAAAGTGTCTGCAAGTTCTGCGGCAGCTTTGGCGGATTCAGGCTTCCGCTCCAAGACAAACTGCCGGACATCTGGAGTGCAGCAGTTCAGCAACTGCTCCTGCACGATGAGGTCCTCCAGACCTTGGTGAGAGTCTTTTTTGAGGCCCCGTGACCACTGCCTGAACACAGTCAGCAGGCGACTCTCCAGGTCGGTGTAAGAGTCGGTGGGGCCTTTCTGCAGGGAGCGAAACTTTTTGCGATAGACCTCTGGGGTCAACTGGTATTTGGCGATAATTGCAGCTTTTATCGCCTCATAGTCATTGTCTTTCTCAGCGGGTAAGTCCACAAACGCCTCAAGCGCTTTGTCCCGCAAGTTGGGTGTTAGATATCTCGCCCACTGCTCCTGGGGCAGATGATGCTGACGACAAGTCTTTTCAAAAGAAGTGTAAATAAGTGTCCGGGTCGGTTCCCTTCTCCATTTCTGGGAATTTAAACTTTGGAGTCCCAAACGGGCCTGCTGTGGGCCGGGGTTCCGGAGCACTTTGCGAGGGATTTTGGCCTTGCCCTCGCAGTTTGGCCATTTCCAGGTCGTGTCGGCGGGCGGATTCTCTCTCTGCCGCCTCCTTCTCAGCAAGCCACCGGCGTTCAGAGGCTTCCCGTTCCGCCTGGCGTTCTGAGGCTTCCATTTCCGCCTGGCGCTGGCGTTCTGCACGGTCAGCATTTTCTCTGACAATCTGCATGTACAGCTCAGGATTTGTCTCCAACAGCCTTTGTAATCCAGGTTGCATTCCAGCATCAGGAACACAGAACAGGTTGGCATGGGCGGGCTCCTGCCGGCCACCATGCTCCTCAGCAGTTACAGCGACCGGTTCAGCCGCGGTACCGTTTTCCTCTGGGTCTGGAAGTGGGTTGCTTTGCTCCAACCGCTCACTTTCCTCTGCCCCAGTTACAGCACCATCTGAACCAGGAGTGTGCTCTCCCAGCATCTGCTCCGGCTGGGTATTCAGTCGCAACAAGACCTCAATCAATTGCGATTTCTTTTTTCTATACGTCATAATGCCTTTTTCCTCACACAAGTTTACTAGGTCTGCCACTGACATTTTCTTGTATCTTGCTGCAGCCATTTTTGCCAAATAAAAGATAGGATAGGAAAAGAGATTGGGGGGGAACTCTGTGCTACACGTTTAGTCTATATAAATGGTAATGCACCGGTTATCGACCACAGATTTTTGATCTGTTCTGGCAGGTTAATCAAATAACGTTGCCGTTGATGTTCTGAACATACACAAATCCCAAAAAGCTGCCAAACAAATGTCACAGACCGCTAGGCCGGTCTGCGGATGGGGTAAATCGATCAGCGTCAGAAATCCTCTTACACGGTCATTTGTTCATCACGAAGGGTAACCCGCATTCGCAATTTGATGAACTGACTCGCGAAGGGAGCGTTCTGATACCAACCGAATCACTCCACGCACATATACAATTCAAAGATCTGCCACCAAGCGAGTTACACAGCCCGCTACTGTAATTTTACTAGGACTTCGAGAACGCTCTATTAACCCTTAGCAGTATGTAAGAATCTGGGCCAGATCGTTATGTCTGGGCCGGGTTCTCGCATACGGGTTATAAATGTATACTTCTATTAAACACAGGGTAGCGAGTTCAGGAGAATAGGTACGATTGTGTATGTTCAGCAACAGGTCATAACCGCTAAACGATTTTTAAACGTTTAATAACACAAATGCATTACATACAGTTATATACACCTATTAACATATAAACCACAGAGCTTAAAAATAAAAGGAATAAAACAGAAAGTTCTTACTTAGTTAGCTGAGCAGTCCATTTGAAGCATGAAGAAAATAGTCCAGTTTAAACGTAGGCATTCAGCTTAAAAGTCCTTTGTACACAACATGCGCCCGGTTCTTCCGTGAGCACATGTCTGGACTTCCCTAGTCGATGTAAATTGAAGAACTGGGTGGAGTTCCTTGCAAACGCTTTTTACTGACCAGAGTTTTGGGGCGGTCACTACCTGGAAAATAGGTGTGTTTGAGGCAGGGTTACCTCCTGGCAGTCCGGTTACCACCCACAGACTTGGAGCAAGGAATGTACCAATTATTAATAATTTGTGTAATTCCGCCCCAGATGGGTGCAACGCAAATCCGAGACCATATTCATAAGCAGCATGCGACTCTGTATTAAATGAGACTATACACGTCTAGTCTAATGAATTTGCTCTACGCATGCCGGATAAAGGGGTCTCTCTATTGATTCCTGATAGCCAGAAAATTATAAATCATGTGAGTGATAGAACTGATTTCTGGGTATCAGGAAATGTGTTTGTTGTCTTTCTGTGCCAAACCCATCTTGAATTATTAATAAAGTAAAGGTTCTCATTGTGTGAAGCTATGAGCTTGGAGGGAAATGTGAGTCTCAACCAGTTTGAGCTGGTTTGGTGGAACATGAGCTATGTGACCAAATGTCTGCTGTCCAGGTGGTCTGGCCACGTGTGAATTCTTTCCTGACCTGAACAGGATGTGGGGGGAAGGTTACTGTTCTCAGTAAGAGAGAGGGAAATTGACATCTATTGTGCATTTACCGAAGACTGACAGGGACTGCGCACGACTATTGCGAAAATCGTTGGCGTTTACGCGCACGACTTTCGCAATATCCGTCACAGTGCCCATATACAGTGGCTTGCAAAAGTATTCGGCCCTCTTGAAGTTTTCCACATTTTGTCATATTACTGCCACAAACATGAATCAATTTAATTGGAATTCCACATGAAAGACCAATTTAAAGTGGTGTACACGTGAGAAGTGGAACGAAAATCATACATGATTCCAAATTTTTTTACAAATAAATAACTGCAAAGTGGGGTGTGCGTAATTATTCAGCCCCCTGAGTCAATACTTTGTAGAACCACCTTTTGCTGCAATTACAGCTACCAGTCTTTTAGGGTATGTCTCTACCAGCTTTGCACATCTAGAGACTGAAATCCTTGCCCATTCTTCTTTACAAAACAGCTCCAGCTCAGTAAGATTAGATAGACAGCGTTTGTGAACAGCAGTTTTCAGATCTTGCCACAGATTCTCGATTGGATTTAGATCTGGACTTTGACTGGGCCATTCTAACACATGGATTTGTTTTGTTTTAAACCATTCCATTGTTGCCCTGGCTTTATGTTTAGGGTCGTTATCCTGCTGGAAGGTGAACCTCCGCCCCAGTCTCAAGTCTTTTGCAGACTCCAAGAGGTTTTCTTCCAAGAATGCCCTGTATTAGGCTCCACCCATCTTCCCATCAACTCTGACCAGCTTCCCTGTCCCTACTAAAGAGAAGCATCACCAGAGCATGATGCTGCTACCACCATATTTGACAGTGGGGATGGTGTGTTCAGAGTGATGTGCAGTGTTCGTTTTCCACCACACATAGCGTTTTGCATTTTGGCAAAAAGTTCCATTTTGGTTTCATCTGACCAGAGCGCCTTCTTCCACATGTTTGCTGTGTCCCCCACATGGCTTGTGGCAAACTGCAAACGGGACTTCTTATGCTTTTTGTTAACAATGCCTTTCTTCTTGCCACTCTTCCATAAAGGCCAACTTTGTACAGTGCATGACTAATAGTTGACCTATGGACAGAGTCTCCCACCTGAGCTGTAGACTTCGGCAGTTCGTCCAGAGTCACCATGGGCCTCTTGACTGCATTTCTGATCATCGCTTTCCTTGTTCGGCCTGTGAGTTTAGGTGGACGGCCTTGTCTTAGCAGGTTTACAGTTGTGCCATACTCCTTCCATTTCCGAATGATAGCTTGAACAGTGCTCCATGCAGGGGCGTAACTAGAAATCACTGGGCCCCCCTGCGAAAATGAGGAAGGGGCCCCCCATAGGCGCCAAATAATCGTAATAGGGCAGCGTTTCACTATAAAATAATCCTGATGCAGCAATGTTTTACCAGAAATTAATAATAAATTGTGCAGCATTTCACCAGAAATGAATCGTAAAATGGGCAGCATTTCACCATAAAATAATCGTAAAGTGGGCAGCATTTCACCAGAAATTAATCATAAATTGGGCAGCATTTCACCAGAAATTAATCGTAAATTGGGCAGCATTTCATCAGAGATTAATCATAAATTGGGCAGCATTTCACCAGAAATTAATTGTAAATTGGGCAGCATTTCCCTATAAAATAATCGTAAAGTGAGCAGCATTTCCCCATAAAATAATCGTAAAGTGGGCAGCATTTTACCATAAAATAATCGTATAGTGGGCAGCAGTCACCATAAAATAATCATAATGTAGGCAGCAGTCATCAGAAAATAATCATAATGTAGGCAGCAGTCACCAGAAAATAATCATAAAGTGGGCAGCAGTCACCAGAAAATCGCAATGTGGGCAGCAATCATCAGAAAATAATCGTATAGTGGGCAGCAGTCACCATAAAATAATCGTAAAGTGGACAGCAGTCACCAGAAAATCGCAATGTGGGCAGCAGTCACCAGAAAATCGTAATGTGGGCAGCAGGCACCAGAAAATCGCAATGTGGGCAGCAGGCACCAGTAAATCGCAATGTGGGCAGCAGACACCAGAAAATCGCAATGTGGGCAGCAGACACCAGAAAATCGCAATGTGGGCAGCAGTTACCAGAAAATCGCAATGTGGGCAGCAGACACCAGAAAATCGCAATGTGGGCAGCAGTTACCAGACAATCGCAATGTGGGCAGCAGACACCAGAAAATTGCAATGTGGGTAGCAGGCACCAGAAAATCGCAATGTGGGCAGCAGTTACCAGAAAATCGCAATGTGGGCAGCAGACACCAGCAAATCGAAATGTGGGCAGCAAGCACCAGAAAATAGCAATGTGGGCAGCAGTTACCAGAAAATCGCAATGTTGGCAGCAGGCACCAGAAAATAGCAATGTGGGCAGCAGTTACCAGAAAATCGCAATGTGGACAGCAGACACCAGAAAATCGCAATGTGGGCAGCAGACACCAGAAAATTGCAATGTGGGCAGCAGTGACCAGAAAATAGCAATGTGGGCAGCAGTGACCAGAAAATAGCAATGTGGACAGCAGACACCAGAAAATCACAATGTAGGCAGAAGACACCAGAAAATCGCAATGTGGGCAGCAGACACCAGAAAATCGCAATGTGGGTAGCAGGCACCAGAAAATCGCAATGTGGGCAGCAGACACCAGAAAATCGCAATGTGAGCAGCAGTCACCAGAAAATAGCAATGTGGGCAGCAGTTACCAGAAAATCGCAATGTGGGCAGCAGTCACCAGAAAATCGCAATGTGGGCAGCAGTCACCAGAAAATAGCAATGTGGGCAGCAGGCACCAGAAAATAGCAATGTGGGCAGCAGGCACCAGAAAATCGCAATGTGGGCAGCAGGCACCAGAAAATCACAATGTGGGCAGCAGACACCAGAAAATCGCAATGTGGGCAGCAGTTACCAGAAAATCGTAATGTGGGCAGCAGACACCAGAAAATCGCAATGTGGGCAGCAGACACCAGAAAATCGCAATGTGGGCAGCAGTTACCCAAAAAAAAAATTGCACCTGTGAAAAAACAAAACAATTCACTTACCTAGCAGAAGTCTCCTCTCCAAGCATCTGGTGCGCAACTCCCCGACGATCCTTCTGCAGCATATCTCCCGCGCTGACAGGCAGAGTGCAGGGCTATGACAAGATGGCTGCCGAAGCCCTGTACTGGAGACTCAAATAGTCTCCAGTGCAGGGCTTCGGCAGCCATCTTGCCGTAGCCCTGCTCTGCCTCCCGGGAGGCTGCGGGGCTGAGGGGAATGAACTGGCCCGGCGTCTATTAGACGCTGCGGCCAGTTCCTGGCTGGGGGGATCCCACAATTGGGGGGCAGCAGCACTTCCCCCGCACACGGTTGGTGGGCCCCAGAGGGGCCCCGAGCCCCCCTGCGGCTGATGGGGCTGCATCCCCAGTAGGTACGCCAGTGGCTCCATGGGATGTTCAAAGCTTTGGAAATCTTTTTGTAACCTAAGTCTGCTTTAAATTTCTCAATAACTTTATCCCTGTCCTGTCTGGTGTGTTCTTTGGACTTCACGGTGTTGTTGCTCCCAATATTCTCTTAGACAACCTCTGAGGCCGTCACAGAGCAGCTGTATTTGTACTGACATTAGATTACACACAGGTGCACTCTATTTAGTCATTAGCACTTATCATGCAATGTCCATGGGCAACTGGCTGCACTCAGATCAAAGGGGGCCGAATAATTACGCACACACCACTTTGCAGTTATTGATTTGTAAAAAATGTTTGGAATCATGTATGATTTTCGTTCCACTTCTCACGTGTACACCACTTTGTATTGGTCTTTCACGTAGAATTCCAATAAAATTGATTCATGTTTGTGGCAGTAATGTGACAAAATGTGGAAAACTTCCAGGGGGCCGAATACTTTTGCAAGCCAAGGGAGCCATCCTATCCAGACTCTGTTGCAATATGACACTATCTTCCTGAGAGTTGATGATTCTGCACAATTTTGTATCATCTGCAAAAATAGCAACATTGCTCACTACTGCAACTACTAGGTCATTAATAAATTGAATTGAAGAGCACTGGACCCAGTACAGACCCCTGTGGGACCCCACTGCTAACAGTCTCCCATTTTGAGTATGATCCATTGACCACAACTCTTTGTTTTCTGTCCATTAGCCAGTTCCCTATCCATACACACAGACTCTTCCCCAGTCCTTGCATCCTCAACTTTTGCATCAGACTTTTGTGGGGAACAGTGTCGAAGGCCTTTGCAAAGTCCAAGTATATCACATCTACAGCATTCCCAATATTCACATTAGTGTTCACTACCTCATAAAAGCTGAGCATGTTAGTCAAACAGGACCTGTCTTTAGTAAACCCATGTTGATGCTGAGAAATAAGATTATTTTCTACTATGAAGTCATGTATAGTATCTCTTAGTAACCCCTCAAATAGTTTGCATACAACTGATGTTAAGCTTACAGGTCTATAATTTCCTGGATCTGATTTTTTGCCCTTCTTAAATAATGGGAAAACGTGGGCTGTACGTTAATCCACTGGGACTCTGCCAGTTGAAAGAGAGTCACAAAAGATAAGATAAAGGGGGTTATCTATAACTGAACTTAATTCCCTTAGGACCCGAGGATGCATGCCATCCGGGCCAGGTGCCTTGTCTATTTTTAATTTATTTAGTCTTGCCTTCACTTCTTCCTGCGTTAAGGAAGAAGCTTGTCTGTGCTTGGTCTTAGGGCTGGGACTGTTTATTTTAATTGGCCGATTACAGTTTTAGTAAAATTTGCAGGAATTCCAGTATGATTTGCATCCCATTTACCACCTAGGGCGCGATTAACTAACCGGTGCACGTCTTAGGGCTTTGGACGTGCAAACTAGGGTGCTAAGTAGTTTGCACGTCCAAAGCAGTTAGTGATTGTGCGCAAACCATAGCACCGCGCGGTGTGCGCGAAGCGTCGCATCGCGGTGTGATCATAACCGAAAATGTCGCACCCGGTTTGGTTGCACCGCAATGCGGCGCTTTGCGCACACCACGTGGCACTATTTTGCGCACATGTGCGCATACTGCGGGAAACCCCGCTTTTCACTCTGGCGCCAACACTTTAGTTAGAGAATCAAGTTCAAATCAAGCTGGTTAGTGAATCAAGCCCCTAGTAGTGATGGCCAGGATGCAGTTAGCAGTTTTTCCACAAGATGGTGCTCTGAGTGCTCCATCCTTATCCTATTGGTTCCTTGAGTCGAGTATGTTTATTATTAGAGTCTGAAGCCATAAAAAAAACATTATTAAAGGAGTTATCAGGCAAAAGAGCCCCCAGCATTACAATCAGAAAAAATAGATTGTTATTTTTGAATTGAATAGATATGAATATATGAAAAATTGCATCGATTTGGAATGAATGGACGATCCATGTTCATCTTCTGTGAACAGATGGTCGCCCTATGCAAGGCAGTCACGTGCTGCAGCAATGGGGCGGGGCCGGTCAGCTTACCCTCAACCAAGATGGCGGCGCCGGCCTTCCGTCAGCACGCTGAGCCGCCCGGCTGGCGGTGGGCGGGGCTGCGGTCAGCTGATCGGTGACGGTGGGCGAGCTGCTGCAGAGGGACGGTGAAGCGGTTTTCCCTGGCCGGGCCTGAGTGACGCGGAGCACCGAGCTTCCCCCCCGCGGCAGGTAGGCGAGGTGTGCGGGGACAGGCCCTGGGAAGAGGCCGCTGGGGGAGGGGCGGCCGAGTAATGAATGGAGGGGGGAGGGGTCATGGCTGCCAGAGCTGACACTCCTGTCATTATATACAGACATCAATAATGCATGGATAATAATAAACATCATATATAGATTGTCTGAACAGTCACTATGTGTAATATAAATACACATATGATATATGTATGTTCACTATTATGTAATATTCAATATTTCAGCTGTTCTTATTGGGGTGCTGCCAGAGTATCCCCCAGAGTGCACCTCAAAACCTCTGGAAACAGCTTTCTGTCATGCTGCATCTACTCTTTGGAACTCCCTACCACACCTAGTAAAGACAGCTCCATCCCTGGAGTTATTCAAATCCATACAGAAAAGCCACCTGTTTAGGCTGTCTTTTCTGGACTTATAGAATTCTTCCTCTGTATCACGATTTACCAATCAACCAATAATTGGTCTGAGCCAAGCTTATGCGCTTTGAGTCCTATGGGAGAAAAGCGATTTACAAATGTTATTTCTTGTTGATTGTGCAATTTTAGCAAAACAACCTCCCAGTCTGATAATTGTGACTGGGTGGAAGCGATCAGTCGGACTCTTGAGGTACTCCAACATCTAGCGACTTGGCCACTCAATAATCCAATTTGATAACTATGTCAATCCTATTCGATAATTATTATCAAATCGGATAAAAATCGATGCCGCTAAGAGCATGCCTGATCAACGATGTGACCAATTCTGGGCAGAGCACGTTGATCAGACATGCTGCAAGATTTTGGGCTGTTGTGGTTGATCGGGTGCGATAGATAGCGAGCGAAATCGGCACTAGCGACTAACCCACCCCAGACACTGTCCCCACTAATGTTAAATGTGGGTTGTTACACCCCAGTGAACTAAACTTTACCAGTCCATGTTTGCCGCTGGCTCTGGGCAATCGGCATACACGCGCCCCACGTGGTTGGTGGAGTAATGTGGGCGTGTGTATGTCATCACACAAGCGCCCACGGTACTCCGGTAACCACGTGGGGCGCGTGTATGCGAATTGCGGCGGACACAGATAATGTACAGTGTACGGGGGGGGGGGGGGGGGGTCGCGGAAAGGCCACATTTGACATTACGGGCGACAGCGTTGAGGCGTGTAGCTTTAAAGGTTGATGCATAAAATTGATCTGGAATAGGCCTGTGATCTATGGGCAGGCAACATATCTCCGATCAGAGAGAGATCTGTCTCTTGGTCAATCTGCCCATACACAGTCTGATGCATGGGCACCTTTAAGGTAGCCATACATCTAGCGATTGTGATTCGCACCCGTGGACGGGAATGTTCTGTGCCTGCACAATAGTACGGCGCAGGTGCAGAAAGCTCCCATAAACGAGGTGTGCGCAGCTGGGCTGCACGTGCGCAGTATGTCCCGACTGCCGACGTTACCGGGAGCCATAGCAAAGGATCGCGGAGGAGGACGGTGAGGGAGCAATCCGGCTGAAGGGGGTTGGAGGAAGCCCCAGGTATGTATGAACTTTTACTTTAGGTTCATCTCCAGTTTCCTTTGAGGCCCCTTTTACTTTTTTGGCAATTGCGTTTTTGTGATGCTCATTCTAGTGAATGGGAATCGTGATGCAAACATCAGGAAACGCTGTATGCAGCTCGTTTGTGATCGCTGATAATCGCAAACATGTCACAATCGCTGCAGTGAGAGTAATCCTATAGGAATGAACTTGCAGCAGCGCTTTGCTAATAGCCGGCAATCAGCAAAGCACAAATTGCTGTCAAAAAGCGACGGAGTGTGGATGAGGCTTAGGTGTGAAGTTTTGGTAAAACGATCTTCGCCGCCCTCCATCATCACCAGGATACTCGATCTGTAGACCTGGAATAATTTCTGCTCAGATAAATGTGGGCGTGTACTCTGGACTGCCACTCTCCTTCCCCTCCAGCAGATCCCAGTGTGGGGGTGTGACCTGGACTGCCACTATCCTTCTCCATTAGATCCCAGTGTAGGGGCCTGGACTGCCACTCTCCTGCCCACCCAGCAGATCCCAGTGTGGGTGTGTGGCTTCGACTGCCACTCTCTTGCCCCTCCAGCAGATCCCAGTGTGGGGGTGTGGCCTGGACTGCCACTATCCTTCTCCATTAGATCCTAGTGTAGGGGGCCTGGACTGCCACTCTCCTGCCCACCCAGCAGATCCCAGTGTGGGGGTGTGGCATGGACTGCCACTATCCTTCTCCATTAGATCCCAGTGTAGGGGCCTGGACTGCCACTCTCCTGCCCCTCCAGCAGATCCCAATGTGGATGTGTGGCCTGGACTGCCCCTCCAGCAGATCCCAGTGTGGGGGTGTGGCCTGGACTGCCACTCACCTGCCCCTCCAGCATATCCCAATGTGGGAGGTAGGGCCTAGACTGCCACTCTCCTGCCCACCCGGCAGATCCCATTGTGGGAGGTGTGGCCTAGACTGTCGCTTTCCTGCCCCTCCAGCAGATCCTAGTGTGGGAGGTGTGGCCTGGACTGTTATGGATGTTATGGGTGGTTGGACGGTGTAATGGTTAAGGGCTCCGCCTCTGACACAGACCAGGGTTCGATTCTTGGCTCTGCCTGTTCAGTAAGCCAGCACCTATTCAGTAGGAGACCTTGGGCAAGTCTCCCTAACACTGCTACTGCCTGCTGAGTGCACGTCCTAGTGGCTGCAGCTCTGGCGCTTTGAGTCCGCCAGGAGAAAAGCGCGATATAAATGTTATTTGTCTTGTTATACATACATATCTGCGGGTAAGCAGTGAAATCTGTTGGCATAACGAAATATGCATGTGTACAGTTTGCAGTGAAGTATACGTTTCGTTAACTCTGCCACATGCACTATGCGACCTTTCCCCTCTCTTGCGATCCTGAGGGTACGTAACGCCTCAGTGTGAACCTAGCCATAACTTTCAGTCCACTCTGTATACCGTAATGATATTTATGCACACGTGTATGTCACACAGCACGAGCAGGTCAGTGTTACTCTGTAGTGTTATTCAGCGCAATAATAGTCTATATTTATCAAATGCTATGTCTCCGCATTGTCTATTTGCCTCAGTATAATCTGTTCAGTTGTGTAGACTTTCTCCTGGGGGAATACTGGTTACGTTATTTATATAACCTTTATTTTTTCTTCTGTTGTATGTCAGTCATTAGCGTCTATTGTGGTTGCTGCAGAATCTCATTGCATAGGCCAGTTTATATCCTTGCTGGTGATCTACTTAGAGGTTTACTGGAGAAATGAAATCATTATTCTTATAATTAGATGGTAATAGCCCCCCGGATGTCTATATTGTACATGGTGGTCTCCTCAGAGATGCTGCAGCCAGTGTGAGGGGTGACAGGCCTGTAGCATTATTCTTATAATGACATGGTAATAGCCCCCCGGATGTCTATATTGTACATGGTGGTCTCCTCAGAGATGCTGCAGCCAGTGTGAGGGGTGACAGGCCTGTAGCATTATTCTTATAATCAGGGCTGTAAAATCGGTACAAAAATCATCCATCTCCATCTCCTCAGTTTATGAAACCTCCGACTCCAGGTACCCAAAATGGCTCAGACTCCTCGTCTCCGACTCCTTAGTCTAATACTTACCAGGTCTGTGGATTTGGTACAAAAATCATCCAACTCCCGACTCCGACTCCTCAGTTTATGAAACCACCGACTCCGAAGCCAACTCCGGGTACCCAAAATTGCTCCGACTCCTCAACTCCGACTCCACAGCCCTGCTTATAATTGCATGGTAATAGCCCCCCGGACCCCTATATTGTACACGGGTGTACCCTCAGAGATGCTGTAGCCTGTGTGAGGAGAGGACAGGCGTGTGAGCTGTGATGGTAGACAGAGAGTGATGAGGTGTTTTCTAGTCACTGCTCCCCCCGACTCCTATACCTGTATTGCACACAGGGTCCCCTCAGAGATGCTGCAACCAGTGTGAGGAGAGGACAGGCATGTGCGCTGTGATGGTAGCCGCATGTGAGGAGACGCGCTCTCTAGAGGTCGCAGTCAGGCTTTGAGGATGAATAGAGGGCAGAGCCATGTTATATTGTGCATCACTGATTCAGGAGAGAGATGGGTATCTTGTGACGTCCCTGCAGCAGCTGTGTGCAGGAAGATGTACAGGAGGATGTCCCCTCTGTGTCCTGACAAAGGGTTCGCTTTATGTTGGTCCTTCATACCACAGTTACTGGTTATTTTATATGCATTTAGTAGATCATGGCTTTATATGAGTTATGCTTGAAGGACAACTGAAGTGAGAAGAATATGGAGGCTGCCATAGTTATTTCCAAGGCTGTGGAGTCGGTACAAATATCGTCCGACCCCTCAGTTTATTGAAACCACCAACTCCAGGTACCCAAAATTGCTCCGACTCCACAGCCCTGGTTATTTCCAGTTAAATGATACCAGTTGCCTGGCAGTTCTGCTGGTCTATCTGGCTGCAGTAGTGTTTAAATCACATTAGGAACAAGCTTGCAGCTAATCTTGTCAGATCAGGGACACCTGATCTGCTGCATGCTTGTTCAGGGGCTATGGCTGAAAGTATTAGAGGCAGAGGATCAGCAGAATAACCAGGCCAGTGTTCTCCCCAGAAATGTTTTCCAGCCGGGTGGCATGAAAAAGTAGCCGGGTGGGGCGTGATAACAGAATGCAGGGCCGGCGCTTCTCTGCTTACAGCAGAGGAGAAGATGAGCCAATGACAGCCGGGTGGTCTCCAAAACTAGCTGGGTGGAGCACCCGGCTAAAAGAGCCTGGGGAGAACACTGCAGGCAACTAGAATTACTTAAAAGAAAATAAATATGTCAGCCTCCATATAACTCTCACCTCGGGTGTCTTTTAAAAAAGTTTATTTAAAAAAAAATCTAGTTTTTGCAAAATGAAAATGGGAGAATGCTGGCTTCATAAATTCTGAACTCAAGTCTTCTCACTTTCTCACAGTGAGATGCTAATCGGTTTTGTTTGCATACAGGTTAGATGCAAATTATATCTCGCTTGGCATTGTCAAAATCTTCAGGATGTGTTTCATTGGCCAAGTTCTGAGCGGAATACAATTTGCATGATAGATTTTTTGGGTCAACAAATCTAGAATACAGCGCAAGATACAAGACAGCAGACTGTAAAATAACATACAGTAGTCGTACCATGGTAAAAAATACAGTAACAAGAGGTTGATAAATGGCCCATCGTATCGTGCATTTGCATAATATTTGCATGCTAAGCCGTCTTAAAGTGGACCCAAATTAAAAATACAAGATTTCAGAAATAAAATCTATTTTCTAAATTATAATAATAAAAAATAGCAGCCTTTTTTCAGCTGCATGATGACAAATATAAAATATTTTACATTTATTAGAGGAACCCCTCCCTTCCTTTCATATTGCTGGGACAGAATCCGGCAGACTGGTGGAGTAGGTGGTGTCCAGCAAAGGAGGAATTGCTAATGGCTGCCACCTGTATAACCCTAGTTATGGAAAGTGAGGGGTGAAAAGCATGCACTGAAATGCTCATAGGCTTGCAGGAGTGTTTATTTATCTTTGTATGTGTCAGAGTGGTGCAACTAAATATTTTGAAATAAAAAAATGTTTGGTTTGGGTGCACTTTAAGGGGCCCATACACTGGTCGATTTCAGCCATCATTCGATTGATCAATTTTATGGAATCAATTGATCGATCAGAAATCGATTCTTTCAAATCTATCGATCAATTGTTTTGTGGCCGATTTCGATGGATTTGATCTATCTGACAGGATGAAAGATCTAGACCGAGCGGCTGCTGGCAGCAGATCCATGGCCCATAGAGTTGCATTGATCTAATAGTCCAATAATGCATTTAGATAGATTTCCAATATACTTCATTCTGAAATCTATTGGAAATCTGTTCCTAGTGTGTTGCGACACTTCAGATAGATTCCTGTCAGATTCGACTTGACAGACATCTTACAGAAATCTATCTGATGATTAATTCTGCTGCAAATCTAGAAGTGTATGGCCACCTTTATGAACATCTTGTTGACCGTCTAGCAAAAAGCATCTCCACTTCCTGTTGTTGGAACCAGATGGGGAGTATTTTGGGACTGCCTGGCCTGTGGGGAAGGCAGCTGTTAGCTGATCTTTTAGCAACCGCCAAATAAGATCTTATATAGCATATAGCAGATGATCTAAAAAAAATCTATTCATATTTACTGGAATATTTATGCTATTTCAACCAGGGAGTCGTTACAAAAATCATCGAACGCCAACTCCTCAGTTTATGAAACCTCCAAATCCAGGTAGCCAAAATTGCTCTGACTCCACAACTCCGACTCCACAGCCCTGATTTCCTTTCTCTCTCTTGTCTTGTTTACACAGACCTGACATGCAGATCAGATTTCATATACGGGATTTAGACCTCCTATGTGTGTAGGTTGATTCCTGGGTGATAGGAGAATGATATCTTAGCAGTATGCTAAGGCAGGAGTTCCTCTCTGTAATCTTCATTGTCGGCAGTGGAGCTTTTAAACCAGATGCTTTTTGTTTTGGCAACATGCGGAGTTGTAATAAAATCCACTCATTGTAACTGTTCATGTTTGTTTTGTAAATCCTGTCTGACTTTTTTTCAATCTGTTCCGGCTGTTTACACAATAAAGAGTAGAAATCCTTCACAACTGCACTTGTTACTATGTATGTACAAAGATCTCAGTATACTAATACTGGGTAGGGTTTCTCTTTATTAGGAACACTACTAATACTGGGCAGGGTCTCCCTTTATTAGGAACACTATACTAATACTGGGCAGTCTCCCTTTATTAGGATCACTATACTAATACTGGGTAGAGTCTCCCTTTATTAGGATCACTATACTAATACTGGGTAGGGTCTCCCTTTATTAGGAACCCTATACTAATACTGAGCAGAGCCTCCCTTTATTAGGATCACTATACTAATACTGGACAGGGTCTCCCTTTATTAGGATCACTATACTAATACTGGACAGGGTCTCCCTTTATTAGGAACACTATACTAATACTGGGCAGGGTCTCCCTTTATTAGGAACCCTATACTAATACTGGGCAGGGTCTCCCTTTATTAGGAACACTATACTAATACTGGACAGGGTCTCCCTTTATTAGGATCACTATACTAATACTGGACAGGGTCTCCCTTTATTAGGAACACTATACTAATACTGGGCAGGGTCTCCCTTTATTAGGAACCCTATACTAATACTGGGCAGGGTCTCCCTTTATTAGGAACACTATACTAATACTGGGCAGGGTCTCCCTTTATTAGGAACACTATACTAATACTGGGCAGGGTCTCCCTTTATTAGGAACACTATACTAATACTGGGTGGGGTCTCCCTTTATTAGGAACACTATACTAATACTGGGCAGAGCCTCCCTTTATTAGGAACACTATACTAATACTGGGTAGGGCCTCCCTTTATTAGGAACACTATACTAATACTGGGCAGAGCCTCCCTTTTTTAGGAACACTATACTAATACTGGGCAGAGCCTCCCTTTATTAGGAACACTATACTAATACTGGGCAGGGCCTCCCTTTATTAGGAACACTATAGTAATACTGGCCGGGGCCTCCCTTTATGAGGGACACTATACTAATACTGGGCAGGGCCTCCCTTTATTAGGAACACTATACTAATACTGGGCAGAGCCTCCCTTTTTTAGGAACACTATACTAATACTGGGCAGAGCCTCCCTTTATTAGGAACACTATACTAATGCTGGGTAAGGCCTCCCTTAGGAACACTATACTAATACTGGGCAGAGCCTCCATTTATTAGGGACACTATACTAATACTGGATAGGGCCTCCCTTTTATTAGGAATACTATACTAATACTGGGTAGGGCCTCCCTTTATTAGGAACACTATACTAATACTGGGTAGGGCCTCCCTTTATTAGGAACACTATACTAATACTGGGCCGGGCCTCCCTTTATTAGGAGCACTATACTAATACTGAACAGGGTGTTCCTAATAAATGGAGGCCCTGCCCAGTATAAGTATAGTGTTCCTAATAAAGGGAGGCCCTGCCCAGTATTAGTATAGTGTCCCTCATAAAGGGAGGCCCCGGCCAGTATTACTATAGTGTTCCTAATAAAGGGAGGCCCTGCCCAGTATTAGTATAGTGTTCCTAATAAAGGGAGACCCTGCCCAGTATTACTATAGTGTTCCTAATAAAGGGAGGCCCCGGCCAGTATCAGTATAGTGTTCCTAATAAAGGGAGGCTCTACTCAGTATTAGTATAGTGTACCTAATAAAGGGAGGCCCTGCCCAGTATTAGTATAGTGTCCCTCATAAAGGGAGGCCCCGGCCAGTATCAGTATAGTGTTCCTAATAAAGAGGGACCCTACCCAGTATTACTATAGTGTTCCTAATAAAGGGAGGCCCTGCCCAGTATTAGTATAGTGTTCCTAATAAAGGGACACTATACTAACACTGGGTAGGGCCTCCCTTTATGAGGAACACTATACTGATACTGAGTAGGGCCTCTGTAAAACTTCACTTTATTAAGAACACTAGCTGATGGCCTGGCATTGCCCGGGTATGCATATGGTTGTTGTTGGTTTCCTCTACTTTTTCTAACCCCAACACACTCAATGACCAAGTTTGTGAGCTTTGGGGTCAATAAGTAAAATTTTCCCATTAAAATTAAACAAATCTGTTTGGCGATGTGTGGCTCCTGGGTTCCTGGCGTTAATAATGTGGGTCTGTATTGGTGAGCCTGATTATTCTGTGTTTCCTGTGTCAGTGCGGACGCACTGGGTGACCCCGTGGATAATGCTGTATTTCCCTGCACAGTGATGCGGTTTCCGCTGGGATAATGTGTGTGAGATTTTCCATGCAGTGTCAGGAATGCTCTCTGTGGAATTGGTTATGTGCAGCGTGTCGGGGGCAGAGCTGCCAGCTGGGAATACAGATTACTGTGACAATATTGCACAAACTACAGTGTGATCTAATGTTATGAAAGAGAACCTCCAGTGTAATGCGGAATCCAAATACAGCAGAGTCCCCAGTCTCCGGCAACGGATGCCCGATACATGGAAAAGCACAAATCTTCCCCCAGGTGCAGACAGAATACTCAGCGATCCTCCAGCAACGTCGTGTATCCCCTCGCGGGCTGCTAGCGGCTCTCTGCCTTTCCCGTGCACGGAAGCCGGAGTATCAGCTGACCGGCATCACGTCATGTGACATGCTGGCTTGCGTGCACGGAAGCCGGAGTATCAACTGATCTGCATCACGTCATGTGACATGCTGACTCGTGTGCACGGAAGGCGGAGCTTCAGCTGACCCGCATCGCGTCATGTGACATGCTGACTTGCGTGCACGGACGCCGTAGTGTCAACTGATCTGCATCACGTCACATGACATGCTGACTTGCGTGCACAGAAGCCGGAGTGTGTGCTGATCTGCATCGTGTCATGTGACCTGCTGACTCGTGTGCACGGAAGGCGGAGCTTCAGCTGACCCGCATCGTGTCACGTGACATGCTGACTTGCGTGCACAGTGTGTTTAAACAATGCGCATTGCCTGGCTATTCTTCTGATCCTCTGCCTCTAATACTCTTAAGGTGCATACACACGCGCTACTGTAAAGAATGACGGGTCCGTCAGACCCTCCCGCGGGGCGGGCGTTCTGCCGACAGTAGCACGTGTGCACGTGCTAATAAGGCTGTTTCTGAACGATTCGCTCAGCGGGAGGGTCTGATGGGCCCGCCGTTCTTTACAGTAGTGCGTGTGTATGCACCTTTTAGCCACAGACCCTGATCAAGCATGCAGGTCAGATGCTCTGACTGAGGACTGACTGGATTAGCTGCATGCTTGTCTCAGGTGTGTGGTTCAGATACTACTGCAGCCAAAGAGATCAGCAGGACTGCCAGGCAACTGGTATTGTTTTAAATGAAAGAAATAGGGCAGCCTCCGTATACCTCTCATTTAAAGATGTCCTTTAATGGAACCTGAAGCGAGAGGGATACAGAGGCTGCCATATTTTTCCTTTTAAGCAATACCAGTTGCCTGGCAGCCCTCCTGATCCTCTGCTTCTAATACTTTCAGCCATAGCCCCTGAACAAGCATGCAGCAGATCAGGTGTTCCTGACATTATTGTCTGATCTGACAAGACTAGCTGCATGCTTGTTTCTGGTGTGATTCAGACACTACTACAGCCAAATAGACCAGCAGGGCTGCCAGGCAACTGGTATTGTTTTACATGAAATGAATATGGCAGCCTCCATATCACTCTCGCTTCAGTTATCCTTTAAAAGAAATAAGGCAAGAGAGGTTTAAAGCCCCCCTCCCCCGGCTCAGTGTAGCGAGAAGTACAGGAATATCCGGAGGCTGAGCTGTGATTTAGAAAATGACATGTTGCGAGGATGAGCACAATGCATTGTGTGTGCTGGAACTGATAATCTGTATAGTGGTGTTCCTGGAGGGGGGGAAGAAGTGCTATGTCCTGTGTGACTCCCCCAGCAGTCCCTGTGTGCTAGCTGTGATGGAACTGATAATCTGTATAGTATAGTGGTGTTCCTGGAGGGGGGGGGGAGAGGAAGTGCTGTGTCCCATGTGACTCCCCCAGCAGTCCCTCCTATAGTGGTGAGTGCACAGCAGTCAGGTGACCAGTCAGCTGATCGAGGAGCAGAAGTCACACACACTGACTCACGCTGCTGCTGCACGGGAGGAGGCTGCAGCCGGGATTTCTCTGTCTTCATTCATACTGCTGGCCTCAGTCTCGCTGTGAGTACATCTGCCTTCCTTCTGCTGCTATTAGCTATGGGGCCTGTACTACACTGCAGCCGATGCAGCCACATCTGCTGAGCCGAGTCCTCTGTGTACGGCGCTAACCATCGATGCATCGCCCTTTACAAAGAACGCTTTCTGGAGAATAGGGAATCGTTAGGAGGAAGTGAGACTGACAAGGTCATTGGGGGGATTGTGGAGGGGGAAGGTGAGGGGGTTGTTGGCGCAGATGATCTTTTGACAGATAAAACATTGTTGTCATTATTATTATTTTTTATTTATATAGCACCAACATCTTCCATAGCGCTGTACAAAGTACAAAACAAATAGTGGGGAGCATAGACACATGCATTGCTTGAAACTGTACAATCAAGACATCCAGCGATACAAATATATAGCTGATATGTGCTATGGGACGTCACCAATACCGGTACATGTTCATATGATACATTCCAGCAGAGTAAGAAACACTAGGAGGAGGTCTCTGCCCTTGCAAGCTTACAGTCTAGAGCAGGCATGGGCAAACTTGGCCCTCCAGCTGATAAGGAACTACAAGTCCCACAACGCATTGCAGGAGTCTTACAGCCACAGTCATGACTCATAAAGGCAAATGCATTGTGGGACTTGTAGTTCCGTAACAGCTGGAGGGCCGAGTTTGCCCATGCCTGGTCTAGAGGGTAGTGAGGTGGAGACACTAGGGGCAGGAGCCTGGCCTTGTGAGCTTACAATCTAGAGGGTAGTGGGTTGGAGACACGGGGTTAGCGGATGAGGCAGCGAGCCCCCAATGCTACCTATAGCAAATTATAGGCTTGTTTGAACAGGTGTGTTTTGAGACAACGTTTGAAGGGTTTCTAGGCTGGGAGCATGACGTGTACGGCCGGGCTGTGGAGTCGGAGCAATTTTGGGTGCCTGAAGTCGGAGTCGGGGAAAAATGCACCAACTCCTAACGAATTTAAACTGGAATTAATATAGAAAATATGATAAAATGTTCTATTTCTCAGATAATAGTCATTACAAATAATGTATGTATACAGTATATATACAGTAATAGCTGTGCTTAGTCCACAAAAATGAAATAAACCAATCAAAATGAGTTACTTGTGCTGCTTCAATAAAGCAGTCCCCATATCTTTAACCACTTCGTCCACAGGTCAGTAGATATACGTCCTCTGGGACTTCATCTAAGCCACACGTCAGTAGATATACGTCTTGTAGCAGAAGCAGTGCTGTGCAGGATTGGGCTTGCTCCTGTGCATATTTCTGGCACTATTTGATGCAGCACTAACTGGTGAATGGGAATATAAGTTTCCTGAGCTAATGAGATTGATTTTTACTACGAAAAATATTTGTATTTTCTCATTTCATAGTGAAAAACACACTTTGTAGCACTATTTCAGAATCAAATATCTTCACCATAAATTGTGACAGGAACATAATCGAAGTTTTGTGATAAGCAGTAAGAATAGCCAAACAAAATGTGTGTTTTTTATTGACAGTAGCACTTTTTATTTTTAAACTGGAATTGGTAAAACTGAGAAATACATGTTTTTTTCTATTTTTTTCTTTGTTTTCCCATTAAAATTCATAGAAAACAAAATTGTTTGAGGGAAAAAATGGCATACAATGAAAGCCTAGTTTGTCTTGAAAAAAACAATATATATTTAATTTCTGTGTCATAAGTAGGGATAAAGTTATTTCTGATTAAATAGGGACATAGCTAAACTGTCAAAACTGCTCTGGTCAATAAGTTGAAAACAAGGTCTGGATGCGAAGTGGTTAAAGTCAGATATACACATCTGATTGTGACTGTATATATGATGTGTACACAGGAATCTCTTATATATGTTACGGCCAGAACCCGAAGTGTGGCCACTTCTAGTTCTGGCCGGCCACTTCGGGTTCTGGCCGGCCAATTTGCGAAGTGGCCGCAGCGCAGCGGCCAATGTTAGAAATGCAAAGCTACACTTATTTTACGGCCGTCTCGCTGCGGCCAAATGTATTAAAAGTTGCTTAAATTTAATTAAATATAGCCGGCGGCGATGTGATAGATGAAGCCGCCGGCTTTCGCACTGCCTCTGACCCCCCCCCCGCCTCTCTCCTTGTCCCCGCCTTCCATACAATACGGAGCCGCCGGGAGAGTCGTTCGTCGCGGCAGGGGAAGCAGAGCGGGGAGGCTGCAGACATTGCTTCTGCCAGCGCCCGCTCTGCAGGAACGGCAGGATTCCCCTGCCGCGACGAACGACTCTCGGGGGACACGCGTGTCCCCGCCCGGCTGCTCCGTATGTCGTATAGGAGGCAGGGGAGAGGAGAGAGGCGGGGGGGGGGGAGGAGGAGAGGAGGAGGAGGCAGTGCGAAAGCCGGCGGCTTCATCTATCACATCGCCGCCGGCTATATTTAATTAAATTAAGCAACTTTTAATACATTTGGCCGCAGCGAGACGGCTGTAAAATAAATGTAAACTTTCCATTTCTAACATTGGCCGCTGCGCTGCGGCCACTTTGCACAATGGCCGGCTAGAACCCGAAGTGGCTGGCCAGAACTAGAAGTGGCCACACTTCGGGTTCTGGCCGTAACATATATACTAAATAACATCTATGCTGTAAGTATAAAGCCTGATGTGTAGCTGTGTCACTAATAGAGATGGTCAATGAGATGGAAATAATTCTGCGTTGATTCTGATTTATGCAAATGTATGCACTCCCTTTGCTCATGAAATCAAATAATTTGATATGTTGTTAAAATTTGGTTTGATGACTACAAATTAAAGGGTACCTGAGACGGATGAAAAGAAGTGTTATACATACCTGGGGCTTCCTCCAGCCCCCTTCAGGCTAATCAGTCTCTTCTTCTGCTATGAGTCCTGGTAATTCAGCCAGTCAGCGCTGTCCGGCCGCATGCCGCTTCCACAGCCAGGAGTGTTCTGCACCTGCACAACAGTGCTGCGCAGGTGTAGTACGCTCCCGGCGGCAGAGTGTGTGCATGCGCACTACGCCAGACTGGCTCAAGTACCTGGACTCATAGCAGAAGATCCAGGTGGCAGAGGAGGACAGCGAGGGACTGATTAGCCTGAAGGGGGCTGGAGGAAGCCCCAGGTATGTATAAATCTTTAATTTCATCTGTCTCAGGTTTATTTTGTTACACAGTAGTACTATACTCTACATATGCACTCCCCACAGAGCTGCAGGGAATCCACTGAGAATGTTGTGCACGTTGAACACAGAGGTGTTGTCTGTCACCCATAAACCTGGTTCAGATTGTGCATGAAGAATGTGTAATAGAGGAAGAAAAGCCTCATTCCCCTGCAGAGTACCTGCACATCTGTTACATGTACCCACAGTCACATTGCCTAGGGCCTGATCCATGTTCAGATTGTGCATGAAGAATGTGTAATAGAGGAAGAATCCCCTCATTCTCCTGCAGAGTACCTGCACATCACTCTTACATGTACCCACAGTCACATTGCCTAGGGCCTGATCCATGTTCAGATTGTGCATGAAGAATGTGTAATAGAGGAAGAATCCCCTCATTCTCCTGCAGAGTACCTGCACATCACTCTTACATGTACCCACAGTTTCATTGCCTAGGGCCTAATAGATGTTCAGATTGTGCATGAAGAATGTGTAATAGAGGAAGAATCTCCTCATTCCCCTGCAGAGTACCTGCACATCACTCTTACATGTACTCACAGTTACATTGCCTAGGGCCTGATCCATGTTCAGATTGTGCATGAAGAATGTGTAATAGAGGAAGAATCTCCTTATTCCCCTGCAGAGTACCTGCACATCATTCTTACATGTACCCACAGTCACATTGCCTAGGGCCTGATCCACGTTCAGATGTGTAATAGAGGATGAATCCCCTCATTCCCCTGCAGAGTACCTGCACATCACTCTTACATGTACCCACAGTTACATTGCCTAGGGCCTGATCCATGTTCAGATTGTGCATGAAGAATGTGTAGTAGAGGAAGAATCCCCTCACTCCCCTGCAGACTAGATACCTGCACATCACTCTTACATGTACCCACAGTTACATTGCCTAGGGCCTGATAGATGTTCAGATTGTGCATGAAGAATGTGTAATAGAGGAAGAATCCCCTCATTCCCCTGCAGAGTACCTGCACATCATTCTTACATGTACCCACACTTACATTGCCTAGGGCCTGATAGATGTTCTTTGTTCCAGTCTGTACCTTTTACAAGTACTCTTACCAAGGACTAGTTTTAGTCTAAAGGGAATAAATATAGTAGTCTACATATCCTTCTCACTTCAGTTGTCTTGTAAAATTCCTAAGGCCTCGTTCACATCTGCTGCGCTGAAAAACGTGTTAAAGCGCATGGTAAAAAACGCATGCGCTTGTGCGCGCTTTAGTCCGCGTTTCTGTGCGTTGCGCTGCGCTTCTTTAAAGCACGTTTTGCTTACTGTAGCAGCAGCAGTTGTCAATAAAACTTTGTTTTTGTATGTAAATGTATTTTTTTCTCCAATTAGGGGTAAAAAACGCATGCGCTTCTATGCGCTTGTACGCGCTTCTATGCGCTAAAAAAGCGGACCCATTCACTTGCATTGCTGTGCGCTTTCCAGCTCAACGCACAGAAATGCCTGCAACACTACGTTTCTGTAACGCTGCTCAGCGCAGCGCATAGATGTGAACCAGCTACATTTAGTTACATGGAAAAATCAATACCTTGCTGAACGCACAGGGCAGTGCGCTGTGGAAAGCGCACAGAAACGGCCCTGATGTGAACGAGGCCTAAGCGTTGGCAGTTAAGAGACGAATTTCATGTTACATACTTTCAATCAACAAGATTTTGAGTCGAGGAGTTGGAGTCGGTGGATTTTTGTACCGACTCCACAGCCCTGGTGTACAGGCTGTGGGAGAACATTCCAGGACTTCTCACGAGCATCAACCCTCTTTAGGAACATGTGTGATTTTTTTTTTTGATTTTTTTTTTTTAATTTATATATGGCAAGTTACTTAAAATGGTATAAAATATTACAGGTCATTGGTGAGATGGTCATTTTCAGGGAACATTGTTTACCTTTGTCTGGATGTGGCGTTCATGTCTGCAGGGGATGGTTGGCAGCATACGCCCTCCTGGTCGGCAGCCTGCCGTTGGGGCGGTCCAGGTCTGCAGGCTTGCATCCCCCCACTGGCTGGTGGTATCACAGTACTGCAGCCTGGGCTATCTGTGTCCCACCTGAAAGGATATATTCCACCAGCCTCTTGAAGTCCCTCGTCACAGTTCTGCTGACAGCCACTCTTTTGCGGTCCCCTCCGTAGCGGCCGCGGGCCCAGCCAGGATGGCAGCTTCTGCACATTTGCGAGTGTGCACACAAGCTGACGTGTCTGGGAGTGTTCTACGCTTGCACGGTATTACCTGCGTACAGCGCTCCCGGCCACGCCAGCACGGCACCAAGCGGTGGGTGTGTGCACTCAGGCATGCGAAAAAGTAGTCGACCTGGCTGGCGGCCGCTACGGAGGGGCTATAGAAGAATGGCTGCCAGCAGAGCTGCAATGAGGAACATAGAGATTTTAAGGGGCTGGAGGAAGCCCCAGATAAGTAGATCGTTTTTCTCTCATCCGTTAAGAATCCGTATGCGTCTTTCACACGTGAGGCTGAAGGCCATGAATTTGTCCCCTAGTGAGGGCTCCAGGCACTTGCTAGCGCTAGGCATGGGTGATACAAACACCCCCCTCCCCTCCCCAGCCTTTCTCAAACACATGTCACTTTTGCTGTTGGGTAATGCCACCATGTGTTATAGGAATTACAAACACTGCCATTCAGCTGCATGGAATTGCATCCGCAAGTGTGGCCAACAGACAGGAGGCTTAAAGGACAACTGAAGTGAGAAGAATATGGAGGCTGCCATATTATTGTAAGCAATACCAGTTGCCTGGCAGCCCTGCTGATCTATTTGTCTGCAGTAATGTCTGAATAACACCAGAAACAAGCATTCAGCTAATCTTGTCACATCTGACAATAATGTTAGAAACACCTGATCTGCCGCATGCTTGTTCAGGATCTATGGCTAAAAGTACTAGAGACAGAGGATCAGCAGGATAGCCGGGCAACTGGCATTGCTTAACCCCTTGGGGACCAACCATTTAATCCCACTTCGGGACCAGAGCAGTTTGCCTGGCTCAGGTCCCTCCAGTTTAGATGGCCAGGCAGTAGTATCCTCAGTATAGATGGCTAGGATTGTGTCCCCGTGTAGGTAGGTGTCCCCAGTTCAGGCAGCGGGCATTACTCACCTCCCTGGGTCCTGCGATGAGCAGCTCTCCCCGCCTCCTCTCTCCCCGACAGGCAGCCTCACACTGCCGCTGAGTTCCGGGTCCCAGCTTGATGACGTCATCAAGCCGGGACCTCATCTAGCTGGGACCTGGAACTTAGCGACAGAGCGAGGATGGATCCTCCGTGTCTCCTGTGTGTGACCTCTGATGGCCTTTCTGACCTCTGCCCTGTTAGGGTTCCTTGGGTGTTAAAGGGAACCTAAAGTGAGTGTGATATGGAGGCTGCCATATTTATTCCCTTTTAAACAATGCCTGTTGCCTGGCTGTCCTGCTGATCTCTATGTCAGCCTCCTTATCACCTATGCTCCCTGGCCTCTAGTCCTGTTCTTTGCACAGTTCTAGGGCAGTTGTAGCTTTGGTAGACAGACTCCCCTCTACATGGGGCTCAACCATAGGGGAAGACCACAGCAGCGATTGGGGAATCTTATGCAAATACTTTTCAGTTTTCTACAGCTTGGAATGGGGCCAGTCAAAATCATTAGCTGCTGTATCTGCTTGGTCCATTTCACAAATTGCCATAACATACAAGTTGAAGGGGGTAATAACATTCAAAAATGAAATAGTTGCCTTAAAATAGCTACTGCTCCAAATATAATAGGTCTAAAATATTTCCTCAAATATCACCTATTTTTTTTTTTTTTAATTTTTACCTGGTCTGTGTGCCTTTGCTGAACTGTGTAGTGTCAAGAGGATTATGGGAATACTTTTTTTGTATTTTTTTTGTTTAGATACAGTAACAAGCTTATCCCAAAATGCAAATAACAAACTTCCTATTTCAGATAAGATAGACACCTCGCCTTTGAAGAGTTTACTCAGTGATATAAACCTGTTGTCTAGGTGATGTTTGCTGTTGGAGGGACAGTAATCTGTTAAAAAAGCAGTAAATTAAAGAAGGCTATAAATCTATTGACTTGCAGGCTAATCGACCGAAAATTGGTCGCATCGTCGATCAGACTTGCTCTTGGCGGCACCAATTTTCACCCTCCAGGAGCTGCCAAGACACAAAGGGTGCCCCCCCCCCCCCCATGCTTTTTTTCCCCTGGGGGTCACTGAAGTCCTCACAGTTGGTTCACAAAGGCTGTGTTTTTTTACGGGAGGTGTTCTTTAACCACCTTAGCGGTATGGACGAGCTCAGCTCGTCCATTACCGCCAGAGGGTGCCGCTCAGGCCCTGCTGGGCCGATTTGGATCAAATAAAGAGCAGCACACGCAGCCGGCACTTTGCCAGCCGCGTGTGCTGCCCGATCGCCGCCGCTCTGCGGCGATCCGCCGCGAGCAGCGGCGAAAGAGGGTCCCCCCAGCCGCCTGAGCCCTGCGCAGCCGGAACAAATAGTTCCGGCCAGCGCTAAGGGCTGGATCGGAGGCGGCTGACGTCAGGACGTCGGCTGACGTCCATGATGTCACTCCGCTCGTCGCCATGGCGACAGGAGAAGCCAAACACGGAAGGCTGCTCATTGCGGCCTTCCGTGTTACTTTTGGCCGCCGGAGGCGATCAGAAGAACGCCTCCGGAGCGCCATCTAGTGGGCTTCCATGCAGCCAACTTTCAGTTGGCTGCATGAAATAGTTTTTTTTTTTATTTACAAAAAACCCTCATGCAGCCGCCCTGGCGATCTTAATAGAACGCCAGGGTGGTTAAAAAATGTGCATTAATGAATAGTCTCTTAAGTGAAGATGGTTTTCTTCCTGTGAACATCCCGGCCCTGTCTGTATATACAGCAGTGCCCAGACTGCCTTCACTTCCCCTGGCTTGGCACAGCAAGGTCACCTGTCCCAGGCTGGGCAGCAGGAACTGCGGCTGGTTGCCGGGTGATGACAGGGATTGTGCAGAAGGTGGAAATTTTGCAGCATCTTCCTTTTTTTTTTTTTTTTTTTTTTTTTTTTTTTCCCTAGCGTCAGGCTGAAGATTGGGTGAGTCACCACATCAGAGGACTGGAAGCTGCTGTGAGATTGTGCACACGTCCCTGCCATCCGGGAGATCTGTCAGTCTGTCCATACCTGTGTGTGTGCAGAGGGGTTCTCGTCTGCTGATTGGAAGCTGCTGTGCTGTGAGATTGTGCGCACGTCTCTGCCAACCAGGGGATCTGTCGGTTCTCGTCTGCTGATTGGAAGCTGCTGTGTTTTGAGATTGTGCACACATCCCTGCCAGGCGGGAGATCTGTCAGTCCGTCCATCCGTGTTTGTGCGAAGAGGGGTTCTCATCTGCTGATTGGAGATCACTTTTTGGCTGCCGTATTTTGGATGTGGTGTGACCCTGATGTTCCCAGGTGACAGCAGGAGAGGACGGAATTCATTCTGGATTGTCACATGATCATGTTATATCTGTCAGTGCTGCAGTTCTTACAGTTCAGGGTCCTTTTACACAATATCAGTTGCTGTCAGTTATAACTGTAAGGACAACTGATATGCAATCCAGTGTCCATGCTTCCGTACGGCCTCATTTTACACTATACGCTGAAAAACTTTTTCGCAGTGCACTGCTATGGAAAATTGGAAAATTAAAACACATCATGTAAAAAGGCCTAGGGTCTGTTTTGACTAAGTACGGATACGCAGTGTTTCCTCGCATCCGAGCCGGACGGGGAATATTGCGTTCCGTCCACCAGATCGCATGCTGGAGCAATTCTGGACGGTCTGCAGTTTCCCGCAGCACACACCCGAATCCCTATATCCGTGCACGCCATGGCTACAGGGATTCGGAGGCGTACCTCTATCTCTGCAATGGCCGCCATGTGCATCTTACAAGACTCATTGGCTCAGTGGAAACGGGTGCTCCAATATTTCAGCCTGCATGTCGAACCAGCCTACATGCCTAGGCAAAAGAGGTCAGGTTAGTGTTAGGCATTAGGAGAAGGTAGTAAGTGTTATGCTGGGTACACACTGAGATTTTATGGTCGATATACTGTCAGATCGATTTCCAACATGTCTGTTTTGCTTTCCAATCGATTTCCGAGCATTTTCCGATTGATTTCCTAATAAAGTTATTGGAAATCGATCGGAAAATGCTTGGAAATCGATCGGAAAGCAAATCGGACATGTTGGAAATAATCGATCTGACAGTAAATTGACCATAAAATCTCATAGTGTGTATCCAGCATTAAAGAGAGCCCGAGGTGGGCTCAAAAAAAAAAAAAAAAAAAGTAGGCTACCTGATCTGGGGGGCTGAGCCAATCAGGTAGCTGCAAAAATCGCTGCTCCTGTGGGCTGCACTGGTCCACTTACACTTTTGTGACCTATAGGTCATGACACTTAAATGAGATATTAAAGAGACACTGAAGCGAAAAAAAATGATGATATTATGATTTGTATGTGTAGTACAGCTAAGAAATAAAACATTAAGATCAGATACATCAGTCTAATTGTTTCCAGTACAGGAAGAGTTGAGAAACTCCAGTTGTTATCTCTATGCAAACAAGCCATTAAGCTCTCCGACTAAGTTAGTCGTGGAGAGGGCTGTTATCTGACTTTTATTATCTCAACTTTAAGTGAACTATTTACTTTTTCTCTGCCAGAGGAGAGGTCATTAGTTCACAGACTGCTCTGAAAGACTAATTTTGAATGCTGAATGTTGTGTAATCTGCACATATTATAGAATGATGCAATGTTAGATAAAACACTATACCTGAAAATAAAAATATGAGAATATTTTCTTTGCTGCTAATCTTCTAGTAATTATTCATAGTACACAACCAATTCACTATATCATATATATTTTTTTCGCTTCAGTGTCTCTTTAATTCTCTCATCCAGCATGCAGGGAGGTGGGGGTGCTGCAGGGGGCGCGGCCAGGGAGAGAGAGCTGCCCAATGGCAGCTCTGGAAACTCTGAAGGAACGCCCCTGGCATGGGGTTTAAAGCAGGCGATCCCTCTACCCTGTGTACCTCTGAGATGGCGACAAACATTGTTGCTAATCTCGGGAGGGGGGGGGGGCTATAGCACAGGGGAGGGGGGCAGAGAGCTGCGGTTGGGGGACTCTGAGGCATGTCAAGAGGCTGAGAACATGCCTCTGTGTCCTATCTGCCCACCTTTGGTTCTTTTTAAAGAGTAACTGTCGGGCATAAAATCAAAAATCGATTCTTTATTTTTATCTGGTAAACAATTAATAAGGATGCTAACCAGGCAATCCAAAAGTTACAATCATTATTCCTTTCCTTGTTGATGAATGATCACTCCCCAGTTTACCTGACTCTTATTTGGTACACAGAAAATTTGGTACACAAAAGAGAAGTTGCAGGGCATGCTGGGTTGTCCTTTTTTGCTTCTCTACTTCCCCTCAGACTGAACTAATGCAGCCTGATTGGCTGAAGCCTCTTTCCCGCCTGTTTTCCCCTCCCACATCTCTGTTTCTCTCTGATTGGCCAAAATTTCTCAGGCTGAAGCAATGCACTTTCTATAGTGAAGGGCGGACAAATCTGGCAGAGGAGACTAAGGGCGGATATTACATCACGACTGGCTTCAAAATAGCCACAGTAAATATGGAAACTGTCTAGAATAGGATTCTCTACTTTTCATTTATAAAATTCACAGGAATCAGAATGTGGACAGTACAATACATGCGTTATGTAAGTAGAGCAAGTATTTATCTACTTACTGTATATATTTGTTTGTTTTTCTTGAGATAGTATGGCTGACAGACAGCTCCTCTTTAAGACGTTAGGAGGGGAGAGAGCACCAGCCCTAAGGAAGAATGCACTGAGATACCCACAGATGAGGGATGACCGTTATCCAGCCGGTCTATGATGGACTCCCAGCAGATAATGCCTGATGGCAGCACTGAGGGAAAGCAGAGCGTCAGGCGAGATGAGCAAACCTGTATGGAGAGTGATACAAGCTCACATTCATTACCTGAAATGAGCAGGGTATGGGGGCTGACCTATTTATTTAATTTTAAACAATGCACGTTGCCTGGCTGTCCTGCTAACCCACTGCCTCTTAATACTTTTAGCCATAGACCCGGAACAAGCATGCAGAAGATCAGATGTTTTTGACTGAAGTGTGACTGCATTTCCAACATGTTTGTTTAAGTGGAACTTCAGCCTAAACAAACATACTGTCATTAAGTTACATTAGTGATGTTAATTAAAATAGATAGGTAATATAATCTCTTACCCACCCTGTTTTAAAAGAACATGCAAATGTTTGTGATTTTAAGGGGGCAGCCATCTTTTTGGTTGAAAGGAGGTGACGGTGCATGAGACACAGTTCCAACTGTCCTGTGTCCTGATCACCCCTCCCAGCTGCGAGCACTAGGCAACGAGAACATCATCATCAGAAATCCCATCATGCTTTGCACAGCATCAGGGGAAAAATGCCCGGGCAGTTTTCTTTGATGAGGCGGAGCTTAGCTCCTGTGTAGCTAAAAATGAGGCTTGGGTAAGAAAAACGTTCTGTTGCTGTGAAATTGTTAAACACCAAGCCTTTTCAGTGCTGCTGAGTAGATTTTTAGTCTGAAGGTTCACTTTAAGTTGTGTTATCCAAACTCTACTGCAGACAAAGAGATCAGCAGGACTGCCAGGCAACTGGTATTATTTAAAAAGTAATGTCTATTATAAAAGTGTTAGCTTGCAGCCTCTGCAATCCGGCCCGGTAACTTTGGGAGTCAGGGGGCTTACTGTGCCGACTTGCCGGATTGCTGAGGCTGCAGTGGAGGAGAACAGTGAGGGACTAATCAGCATGAAGGAGGCTGGAGGAAGCCCCAGGTATGGATAAAACATATTTCTTCGTCTCAGCTACACTTTAACAAGAGAAATAAACATGGCAGCCTGCATATCCTGCTCAGTTCAGGTGTCCTTTCAGTTTGGCTTCATCAGAGATTAGAACTGGTTTCTGCTGTCTAGTCTCTGCATTGCTTAATCCCCACAGACCCATTGCACAATCCCATCTCCGGCATCTGCGGTCTGTACTGTACTTTTCTTATAGACTCGCAAATGTTATTGATTTGTTTGGAAAAAATGTGCTCCGAATTCAGATCGATTAAAATGCAGCGACCGAATCTGGCTAAAATCAGCTGGTGCAGTGGGATTTCTTGTGCTGGGATTAGTAATGAAGCTACAGGGAATAGGGGTAGTGGAATCTCTGCTCAAGTTCTGAGTATTGTCCCATTGCACAAGAAGTGTGACACAACCGCGCCATTTCTGAGTGTGAAACAGGAAGTGGTGCCAGCAGGGGAGGCAGAGGGTGTCCCGGGCTGTGTGTCTCCCTCCGGCCCGTACACATGGACCTGAACTCTTGCACAGGATAGAAAGAAAACAGAGAAATGCACCCGGTATGTATTCAGAGAATTTAGCCTGTCTAATTCTCCCTCATCTGTGACTAATCACAACTGTAATTTGATCTCTCAGCTGTGTCAGCTGGCTGCCTCGGCAGAGAAGCTAATTGGTAAACGGGATGTTTTGCCGGGAACACACAATATGTTTTTCCCGCTCGATTCCCCGCTCGATTCCCCGCTTAATCGTTTTTCCCGCTAGTCTCCGCTCGATTCTGTTCCGCTCATTTTTCTTATCTTTTTCCATTCACTTCTATGAGAAATTGAGCGGTAATACGATCGAGCGGGATATCGGACATGACGGAATTTATCAATCGAACGGAATAACGTAACGTATGTATCCAGCAATTAACCCTATGTCTGCTTCCATGAAAGCAGAGAGTAGGCACACAGCAGATTTATTGCAGGATTTGTATCAGCTGAATAAATGTTTTTCTTTAAAGGTTATTATGCTGTTGCTTGTCTTTTAACTTAGCCATACATCTAGCGATGAGGGGCAAATTCGACCAAGAGACAAATCCACCTCTGATTGAATCTGATAAGAGAGAGATCTGTTAGCTGCTCATACACCACAGCAGGACGATTCCCCATCAATTTCAGCATGAAATCTCTCGGATCGGCCTTGTGACGTCACATCCGACCGTCTCGCTGCCCCGACAATGTTAGTGCTGCGATATCACAGAGTAGAGGTTGTGCCTTTTCCTGATAAGTGACAAATCGTGCAGAATTCCTGCTGCCTGTAGCGATTGAATAAGCACTGCTGAGCTCATCCACTTGTGACTTAGCCTTAACCACTTCGGGACCGGCCAGGGCATTTTGCGGTGGAGGGGGTGGTCGGGCGGCTGGATCCCGTCTGTGGTGTGCTGGGCTGTGTGTCCCCCATGGAGGCAGGTGTCCCCCCTGCAGCTGGAAGCCATCACTCACCTTCCAGGCTCCAGCGATGAGCCGCGGTAGCCCCCTTCTTCTCCAGCCGGCATTTCCGCTCCAAATAACGCTCAGGTTGGGTCGCGGCTTGATGACGTCATCAAGCCGGGACCCGGTGCTGACGTCAGATGTAACAGAGATGCCGGCCAAAGCGGAGGGGGGGGTGCCGATCGTCGCTGGAACAGTAGGGAGGTGAGTGGATCCTCTTCTTTTCCCCCCTGCCGCCGCTGTGTAAGTGATCACTACGATCCGACGGCGATCGTAGTGATCAGCAGCCATACGCGATGGCTGCTGATCACTCGGGGGAGATTTCGGCTCTCGGGTGCGCACGATCGCGTCGGGAGCAGTTCTTTAGCGACGTCCGGTCAGAACGGTACCACCACCTGCCGGATGTTGATTCAACCTACGGCAGTCCCCAATAGGTTAATGTGCGTGTGTGTAAACAGCTGAGACATGACATTATAAACAGATATCACAAAAAAGACGTCCATGACAAAATAAATTCTAAGCCAATCTTGCTCCATATGAAAAATAGTCAAAATCTTTATTAAGGAATTCGTTATAAGAACAATTAAAACCAGAAGCAGCCACTGGGTAGTGCACAGTGCGGAGCAGTGTGCAATCATATAAATCCTGTTATTAAAGAGAAACCGAGGTGGGTTTGAAGAATGTTATCAGCATACAGAGGCTGGATCTGCCTATACAGCCCAGCCTCTGTTGCTATCCCAAACCCCACTAAGGTCCCCCTGCACTCTGCAATCCCTCATAAATCACAGCCGTGCTGTGAGGCTGTGTTTACATCTGTAGTGTCAGTCTCAGCTGCTTCCCCGCCTCCTGCAGAGCTCCGGTCCCTGCCCCCGTCCCTTCCCTCCAATCAGCAGGGAGGGAAGGGATGCAGGCGGGGACTGGAGTTCTGCAGGAGGCGGGGAGAGCAGCAGACTGACACTGTAGAGATAAACACAGCCAGCTCTGACAAGCTGTTTGTCAGCAGCGTGGCTGTGATTTATGAGGGATTGCAGAGTGCAGGGGGACCTTAGGGGGGTTTGGGATAGCAACAGAGGCTGGGCTGTATAGGCAGATCCAGCCTCTGTATGCAGATAATATTCTTCAAACCCACCTCGGGTTCTCTTTAAAAGGGAACTGAAGTAAGAGGTATACGGAGGCTGCCATATTGATTTCCTTTAGTCAATACCAGTTGCCTGGCAGCCCTGCTGGTCTATTTCTCTGCAGTAGTATCTGAATAACACCAGAAACAAGCATGCAGCTAGTCTTGTCAGTTCTGACTTTAAATGAGAACTGTAGTGAGAGGTATATGGAGGCTGCCATATTGATTTCCTTTTAAGCTATACCAGTTGCCTGGCAGCCCTGCTGATCTATTTGGCTGCAGTAGTGTGAATCACACCAGAAACAAGCATGCAGCTAATCTTGTCAGATCTTACAAAATTGTCAAACACCAGATCTGCTGCATGCTTGTTCAGGGTCTAGGGCTAAAAGTATTGGAGGCAGAGGATCTGCAGGATAGCCAGGTAACTGGTATTGCTTAAAAGGAAATCAATATGGTAGCCTCCATATACCTTTTACTACAGTTCTCCTTTAAAGTCTGAAACACCTGATCTGCTGCATGCTGGTTCAGGGGCTACGGCTAATAGTATTAGAGGCGGAGGATCAGCAGGGTTGCCAGGCAACTGGTATTGATTAAAAGGAAATAAACATGGCAGCCTCCATATACCTCTCTTCAGTTGTCCTTTAATATAATCTAGCTCCCAGGATACATATAAGAATAATTCAAATTACATATGCTGTAGCCAATAGCAAAGCAGCAGTTCAGTATGCCGCACAACACCTATCTATATGTCACTAGCTTAATTCATAGAAGTTCAGCACATGCTAAAGAGATAAATGAAACAATCATTTATCCTGGGGTGAATGTTTCATTTATGATTTTAGCATGTGCTGAACTTCTATGGATAACGTTAGTGACATATAGATATGTGTTGTGCGGCATACTGAACTGCCGCTTTGCTATTGGCTACAGCATATGTGATTTGAAATATTCTGTCCTGTCTCCTGGGAGCTAGATTATATTTATAACAGGATGTATATTATTGCTGCACACTGCTCCGCACTGTGCACTACCCCGTGGCTGCTTCTGGTTTTAATTGTTCTTATAACGAATTCCTTAAAGGGGAACTACAGTGAAAAAAACTGTAAAATGTAAAAGATGTGCAAACATAAACAAATAAAAAGTACATTTTTTCCAGAGTAAAATGAGCCATAAATTACTTTTCTCCTATGTTGCTGTCACTTACAGTAGGTAGTAGAAATCTGACAGAAGTGACAGGCTTTGGACTAGTCCATCTCTTTAGAGGGGATTCTCAGAGATATATTTATTTTCAAATCACTTAGTGAATGGCAGTTGCTCTGTCCAACTTCCAAAAAATCTGTGTAGCGAGCAGGGAAGCTGGCCAGCGTCATTGTTTAAATCCTTTTTTAGGGAATATCTTTTTAAAGAATAAAAGCCTTGCTGAGAATCCCCTATGAAGAGATGGACTAGTCCAAAACCTGTCACTTCTGTCAGATTTCTACTGCCTACTGTAAGTGACAGCAACATAGGAGAAAAGTAATTTATGGCTCATTTTACTCTGGGAAAAAAATGTACTTTTTATTTGTTTGCACATATTTTAAATTTTACAATTTTTCGCCATAGTGCCCCTTTAATAAAAATTTTGACTATTTCTCATATGGAGCTGGATTGGCTTAGAATTTTTGTCATTGATGTGTTTTTTTGTGATGTGTGAATCTTCTCGCCCATAGACATGGATGGTGGTGTAGTATTTGTGTTGCTCTATCTGTTTTGGTGCTAATGACATTATAAGTGTGTGTGTGTGTGTGTAGGTGTGTGTGTGTGTGTGTGTGTGTGTGTGTGTGTGTGTGTGTGTGTGTGTGTGTGTGTGTGTGTGTGTGTGTGTGTGTGTGTGTGTAGGTGTGTGTGTGTGTGTGTGTGTGTGCGCGTGCGTGCGCGGTGTTTGGGGGTTGTGGCGCGGTATACTACATCACTCAGTTCTGCGCCCCCCCCCCCCCCCCCCCCTGCTGTGCTTTCATTAGAGTCTGTGTGAGATCTGACCTGGAAGGGTCTGCCAGGTCCATGCGAGTTGCTGATAACTAATCTTCCACCTCCAGAAAATGAATAGTGATCAACACAGGTGGATAGAAAATATTTCATTTAAAACTGATGGAAATGTTTTGTTTTGTTTTCCGTGGGTGACCACTATACAGTGGGAGCGACACTCCTCGGTGTGGTGGAATCTCCATTGGGATAAAGCAGGGCTCACAGTTGCAAGGATCGTACATGTTGAACCACGAAGTGAAAAAGCATAGATTTACGATGACATTGAGTACTCAGGATTTTTTTTCCCCACGTGCAGGAAAAAGATAGCCTTTGTTGTATTTCTCCACACACCATGTGTGATTTGTGCTCCCATCGGTCAGCTGGCTGTTAGCAAAGTGTAAAGGAAACGTAAATAATCATCTTTTGAAAACCATGGGCTTTTCCGCTAAAACAAGTGGGAGCCCTGCTTAAAGGGTCAGTTCACACTACGCCAGGTCATAAACATGTACCGGTTGAACAGATCTGTCTTCTGTTTTTGACAGGGTTGGTAAATCTGTTGTTGCCCTCTATTGTAGAATGCAGAACACAGTTCATGACTAGAGATGGTCGTGTCTAGGAGAACTCATAGAGGAGCATGTGATCTGTTTGGTCACATGATAGATATGCAAGTCTCTGATTTGCTAGTCATGATCATGTGCTAAAGCATGGTGTGATCACAGCAAATCAGAGCTTTGCAAATCTATCAGCTGATCTAACAAATCACATGGTTCTCCATGATTTCTCCCAGACAGGGTCATCAGTATTCAGGGCATGGGGGGATTGATTGTAAATCAGTAGAGGGGGCAAGTGATGTCCTCTCAGAGCTGGGTTGTCTGTGTGTTGTTTTGTGATTGGGGTGAGCCTTAGCCTAGATTTCGGGGGAATTCCTGCATCCTAATGTTTAGGGCCTCTACACAGAGATTTTCTGTCCTGTAGCTTAACCCTCACTGATGAGGAATTAACGCCATAAAAGTGTTGCCTGGAATAGAACAGCTTCTGAGTGCAGGGGATAGATAAACAAGGTCAACAGTTCATGTATTGTAGCTTGAACACTATGTAGACTGTCATTGAGCAGAAACAATAAACATGAACTATTGACCTTGTTTATCTATCTCCTGCACTCAGAAGCTGTTCTATGCCAGGCAACAGTTTTATGGGTCAGTTTTATTGTAGCGTGACCCTCATCAGTGAGGGTTACGCTACAAGACAGAGCATCTCATCATGTTACCTCAGGTGAGTTTTTCACTGCAGGTAAAGCTTCACTAATTAACATTTGAAACAAACGTTCCATGACTGGTTGTCAGACAATCCCGACACCGAGATAAGGACCAGCGACTGTTCTCGGGCCTAGATACAAGTTATCGCAGTTACACCATTCTGGCGATTATCCTTCATGTGAGAGCGTGCTGAAATATTGTTATATCACAAGTAACCGCTGGCACGAGTCTCTGTGTGAACTGTGAATGAATGTCCCCGGTCTGTATGCCTGTGAATGGAAAGCACATATAATTGATCTGGGTGATACACATTGTTAGTTTTTGCAGCCTGCACTCCTCTAAGCATACTGACACCAGGCGTGTGTCCAGGGTTTCTGTTAAAGGGAAACTGATGTGTGAAGGATATGTAAGCTGCCATATTTATTTGCTACTACACAATACCAGTTGCCTGGCAGCCCTGCTGGTCTATTTAGCTGCAGTAGTGTCTGAATTACACAAGAAACAAGCATGCAGCTAATCCAGTCATACTTCAGTCAGAAACATCTGATATGCATGCTCAGCCATGTCACTGACTGTCCTCAGAGGAGCTCACAATCTAATCCTACCATAGACATAGTCTAATGTTCTACCATATTATTATTATGTATTTATATAGCACTGACATCTTCTGCAGCACATTACAGAGTACATAGTCAAGTCACTGACTGTCCTCAGAGGAACTCACAATCTAATCCTACCATAGTCATAGTCTAATGTCCTACCATATTATTATGTATTTATATAGCACTGACTTCTTCTGCAGCACATTAGAGTACAGAGTCATGTCACTGACTGTCCTCAGAGGAGCTCACAATCTAATCCTACCATAGTCATAGTCTAATGTCCTACCATATTATTATTATTATGTATTTATATAGCACTGACATCTTCTGCAGCACATTACAGAGTACATAGTCATGTCACTGACTGTCCACAGAGGAGCTCGCAGTCTAATCCTGCCATAGTCATAGTGTAATGTCCTACCATATTATGTATTTATATAGCACTGACATCATCTGCAGCACATTACAGAGTACATAGTCATGTCACTGTCTGTCCTCAGAAGAGCTCACAATCTAATCCTACCATAGTCATAGTCTAATATCCTACCATATTATTATTATGTATTTATATAGCACTGACATCATCTGCAGCACATTACAGAGTACATAGTCATGTCACTGTCTGTCCTCAGAAGAGCTCACAATCTAATCCTACCATAGTCATAGTCTAATGGCCTAACATACTCAAAGGCCAGTTTTAGGAGGAGCCAGTTGTTTTCAGTATTTTGGGGATGTGGGAAGAAACCAGATTGACCAGAGCAATCCTGAGAACATACAAACTATTTCTTGAAGCTGCAGAAACAGAGAAAATAAAATATTCTAAAAAAATTGTTTTGCAATGGCAAATTGAATTGAATCGAATCCCGATTGGACATGTCGGATTAAATCGGATCATAAATAGAATCGTAATCGTATCGCACAAAGAATCGTATCGTGTAGATTGGGCTTAAGACCTCATTCACACTATGTGCCTTGAGTAATACATGTATTATCATTCCTGCGCAATACTCGCAGCGTGGCCTAAAACGCACTGCATATGGCACAAGTGTAGGAGAACAGTCTGTTGTCTGGCGGACGTGTGAATGTGCCTATTATGTGTGTATGGGGTTAATTCATAAAATAGCGGGGTAATATTACTATGCGCCCACAGCACATGGCAATGTTACTATGACTCCCGCACGTAATTACCACGCGGTACGCTAGTAGTGTGACTGCTACTAGGGTAATGCGTGTGTTACACTAATCGCGCTACTAGTGTGTCTAGTAGTAATTATGCGCTGAAGTAACAGTAATATTGCCATGCTCCGTGGGTGACACTGCACAGTAATATTACCCTGCTATTTTATGACTCAACCCCATGTGAGCTTTTATGTTGTGTTATTGCTCAGGGCTGTGGAGTCGGTCCAAAAATCCACCGACTCCGACTCCTCAGTTTAGGATTCCACCGACTCCTCGACTCCGACTCCTCTAATTTGCATATTGTAATTTTGTTGATTAAAAGTATGTAACGTGAAATTCGTCTCTTAACTGCCAATGCTTAGGAATTTTACAAGACAACTGAAGTGAGAAGGATATGTAGACTACTAAATTTATTCCCTTCAGACTAAAACTAGTCCTTGGTAAGAGTACTTGTAAAAGGTACAAACCGGAACAAAGAACATCTATCAGGCCCTAGGCAATGTAAGTGTGGGTACATGTAAGAGTGATGTGCAGGTACTCTGCAGGGGAATGAGGAGATTCTTCCTCTATTACACATTCTTCATGCACAATCTGAACATCTATCAGGCCCTAGGCAATGTAAGTGTGGGTACATGTAAGAAGGATGTGCAGGTACTCTGCAGGGGAATGAGGAGATTCTTCCTCTATTACACATTCTTCATGCACAATCTGAACATCTATCAGGCCCTAGGCAATGTAAGTGTGGGTACATGTAAGAGTGATGTGCAGGTACTCTGCAGGGGAATAAGGAGATTCTTCCTCTATTACACATTCTTCATGCACAATCTGAACATCTATCAGGCCCTAGGCAATGTAAGTGTGGGTACATGTAAGAGTGATGTGCAGGTACTCTGCAGGGGAATGAGGAGATTCTTCCTCTATTACACATTCTTCATGTACAATCTGAACATCTATCAGGCCCTAGGCAATGTAACTGTGGGTACATGTAAGAATGATGTGCAGGTTCTCTGCAGGGGAACGAGGAGATTCTTCCTCTATTACACATTCTTCATGCACAATCTGAACATCTATCAGGCCCTAGGCAATGTAAGTGTGGGTACATGTAAGAGTGATGTGCAGGTACTCTGCAGGGGAATAAGGATATTCTTCCTTTATTACACATTCTTCATGCACAATCTGAACAAGGTTTATGGGTGACAGACAACACCTCTGTGTTCAATGTGCACAACATTCTCAGTGGATTCCCTGCAGCTCTGTGGGGATGCATATGTAGAGTATAGTACTACTGTGTACCAAAGTAAACCTGAGACAGATGAAATTAAAGTTCTATACATACCTGGGGCTTCCTCCAGCCCCCTTCAGGATAATCAGTCCCTTACTGTCCTCCTTCGCCACCTGGATCTTCTGCTATGAGTCCAGGTACTTGAGCCAGTCTGGTGTAGTGCGCATGCACACACTCCGCCGCCGGGAGCGTACTACACCTGTGCAGCACTATTGCACAGGTGCAGAATGCTCCTGGCTGTGGAAGCGGCATGCGGCCGGACAGCGCTGACTGGCTGAATTACCGGGACTCATAGCAGAAGTTCCAGGTGGTGGAGGACAGCGAGGGACTGATTAGCCTGAAGGGGGTTGGAAGAAGCCCTAGGTATGTATAACACTCTTCTTTTCATCCATCTCAGGTACCCTTTAATTTGTAGTCACCAAACCAAATTTGAACAACATATCAAATTACTTGATTTCATCAGCAAAGAGAGTGCGTACATTTGCATAAATCAGCATCAATGCAGAATTATTTCCATCTCATTGACCATCTCTATTAGTGACACAGCTACACATCAGGCTTTATACTTACAGTATAGATGTTATTTAGTATATATAAGAGATTCCTGTGTACACATCATATATACAGTCACAATCAGATATGTATATCTGTCCTTAAAAATACGGGGACTGCTTTATTGAAGCAGCACAAGTAACTAATTTTGATTGGTTTATTTCATTTTTGTGGACTGAGCACAGCTATTACTGTATTAGAAATAGAACATTTTATCATATTTTCTATTTTAATTACAGTTACAAATTCATTAGGAGTCGGAGTCAGTGCATTTTTCCCCGACTCCGACTCCAGGCACCCGAAATTGCTCCGACTCCACAGCCCTGTTATTGCTGAACGCCGATAATCTGAACAATGCTTTGTGATATTTGTTCTGCGCATGTTTCTGATGATCATATCGTTTTGTGTCTTTATCCAGGTGACAGATCGGAGATTCCCGGATTCCGAGTCTTGGGCCTCATAGTCGCCAGTTTGCGGTTCAGGTGAGGATTGTGGGGGTCAGGCTGCTGCACACATTGTGTATCTGGGTATGCTGCAGACTGGTGCGCCCTGCAAAACGTTAGCCAGCCTGTTGTATTCAGTGCCGGCACTTCCATAGGGGCAAACCAATGTGCATTCCAGGTCTCCCCTGTACCCAAGGATTGGACATCATCCAGATCAGTAGCTGATACCCCCTTTCCCACCAGAAATCTTTACCTTTTCTCTAACTGATCATCAGGGGGCTCTGTATGGCTGATATTGTAGTGAAACCCCTCCCACAATGTGATGTCATGACCAAGTTCCTGACAGTTTCCTGTCTGTGAACCTCGTTGCATTGTGGGAAATAATGGCTTTTTCCAACTGACAAGCAAGCAGTGCACAGAGCTCCAAGTAACAGACATTCCGTACAGATCACCTGGCAGAACTAAAGATGTCATCACCATGTGATAAATGGCAGAATGTAAATCAGGGAGAGGAAAGATTTTAAAATGGGCAAACTGACTAAATAATTTATAAAGGCGTATTGTAAAATATAATCAATTATATTAATTTTGTTATTTTCACTACAGGTTCTCTTTAAGTTCATGGTGGTCCCTATGGGCCCTGATTTGTTGCAGAGTCGTCACACCGGTCACAACGGCCACCTTATGCTGCTATCTTTTCAGGAGGGGGTTAGGGAGGCAAAGACCACCTAATGCTGCTATCGGGCGTTATGTCCATTCTCAGCTTAAATGGGAACAGAGCCTTATAGTGGACCTGAACTCTTGCACAGGATAAAAGGAAAGCATAAAGAAATACACCCTGTGCGTATTTAGAGAGTTTAGCCTGTCCAATTCCCCCTCATCTGTGTCTAATCACAAGTTGTAATTTGATCTCCCCTGTGTCACATGACTGCCCGTGGCAGATATCCGATAAGCTCATTTGAAAGGACAGGCTGTTAGCAATATGTCTGCTTCCATGAATCAGGAAGTAGAAATACTGCAGAATGATTTTAGGATTTGTATCAGCTATAACAAAGAAATTATGCTGTGATGTATCTTTTAGAGCAGAGTGGAGGTCGGAGGTCAGGTCCACTTTAATGTCTTCATGTGGCAAAATATCCTGGGGGTTTGCTGTGTTAAATGTTTTAGAGCAGAAATGTATTTTTTAATTTTTTTTTTTACCACTTTAATCCAATTTTCCAGAAGTCTTTTGGTGATCTCTTCTAACATAAGGGGGACGTTTCAATTCCCCCTCCTCATTGATACCTATGAAATATCTCATTTTATCTCTGCCATGCGATGAAGTCCGGGATGGAGGGTAATCACCAGCGGCATGGCTTGCTTAGACCGCCTCTGAGATACATCCTCTTCTTCTGCAGGTACCAGAAATAATCATGGATTTCTCCAAACTACCAAAGATCCGAGATGAGGAGCGGGAGAGCCGATTTGGCTATGTCCATGGCGTGTCCGGTCCTGGTGAGTGCCACGCCTGCCTTGTAGTAAAACGCTGCGCTGTCCCAGCTAATTATATCCCGACTTGTATCAGGGAGGACTGTGTGCGAGGATTCATCCACTGCTGTAACTCCATATTCTAACCCAGTTTATACTTGGGTCAGCTTATACACAAGTATTTGCTTTTTTTTTAACCAGGGTACGCCTTTGGTTCCCTTTAACTGTATAAAAAAGTACTGCAAAGGTAAATGTAAACTCAGGAAGATCATCTGGTTGAGTCCCTTACTCAACCAGATCTTCTTCCTGAGTTTACATTTACCTTTGCAGTACTTTTTTATACAGTTAAAGGGAACCAAAGGCGTACCCTGGTTAAAAAAAAAGCAAATACTTGTGTATAAGCTGACCCAAGTATAAGCTGATCTAAACCCCCCCCCCCCCCTTTTGACTTTTATACTATGTTGCTGTCACTTACAGTAGGTAGTAGAAATCTGACAGAACTGGTTTTTGACTAGTCCATCTCTTCATGGGGGATTCTCAGTATGTCATTTATTCTTTACAAAAGCACTCGCTGGAAAGAGCCCATGCAAAGATGTGAATCTGAAGTGGGAGGTGCACAGTTTTGTTCTTCCTCGGTGTCCCCTGGAATGTGCTCCCCCCGCTGAATTGGGAGATGCAGAGTTTTGTGCTCCCTGAATGTCTTCTGGCATGTACTACCTCCACTGGTGCGGGATGTGGTCTTTTGCTGCCTGAGTGTCCCCCAGCATGTGCTCCTGCCGTGATGCACATAATGTGAGGTGCCACTGGAGGGCGTCACAAAAGTGAGACTAACTTGCAAGCCAAAGATGAATCCTGGCGACGGGAAACGGTAAGTTCACGTGCATCACTCCACTTATGCCGGGATGACACTCTGGCAAGTTGTTATTTTGACTACAATTCCGAAGTGGGGAGCACACACCGGTAGCTGAAAACTATGCGCATACCACTGCGGCTGGGGAACACCATCACACTCAGTATACGCATGACTCGAGTATAAGCCCTTTTTGGGCCACTTTGTTAGTTTCACAACTACAGTACCTACTGAAGAAGAGTTCCCTCTGGATCTTGTAGAGGCTTCCTGTACCCTCACCGCTGCTCATTGGGACTTTCCGGAAGATCGGGGCAGCGCATCTACTGCTCAGGCCTGGCCACACTCACACAGCTGCAGTACGGTGAAGCTCATTACTGAAGAGGAGCTCTGCCCTGATCTTCTTTCGGACAAGCCCTTGTTGGAATACTTCGGGGGAGGGAGGGTATGCACTTGGCAGTGGGGGGACTGGAGGGACACCGTGGGAATCTATCGGATCTTAGGTAAGTCTGTCTTTATACAAGAAAGACATATGCCTAGCTTTTCTGATTAGATTAATGCAAAATACTGCAAGCAAAGCAGCGA